>NC_142393.1:33990052-34002552 GCF_059441095.1 Idiotropiscis lumnitzeri | reverse complement strand
GCAGTCCCTGATGTGCTGGAGAACCAGCCTCTCGAAGCACTTCATGATGACTGGTGTGAGAGCAACAGGACGTTAGTCATTCAGGTGGACGGCGGGTGACTTTTTGGGGACAGGAATAATGGTGGAAGTTTTCAAGCAGGAGGGGATGACTGCTTGAGCCAGGGAGCGGTTGAAGATCCTGCAGAAAACATGTGACAGTTGGTGGGCACATGCTCTGAGGACCTTGCCTGGTATTCCGTCGGGTCCAGTAGCTTTCCTGGGGTTAACAGCCAGGAGCGCGCGCCTCACATCGTGTTCCTCTACGGTGAGTGGGGGGGAGTTGGAGCATGAAGTGCAGGGGTGTGACGGTTTGGGCGAGTCAAAGCGAGCGAAGAAGCAGTTAAGCTCCTCTGCCAGCGATGCACTCGGGTCTACAGAGGTCGTGCTGCTGCCACGGAAGTTGGTGATGCTCCGTAGACCCTGCCACACCTCCCGTGGTCTGTTGCTGGCAAGGTGGGCCTCCAGCCTCCCCTTGTAGATTGCCTTGGCTCCGAATAACATAAATCAGCAACGGAAGGTATGAGAATATATGTGTTAACATCCCGCATGTTGTGCGCGGATATCGCGAGAACCTGCGTGACTCTGTTTATTGTTGCGTGTTCGCCTGTGCGAGGAGGATGCAAGTGAATTAAAGCAGTTGGAAACTTAATAACGTCGTGTTTTTTGGCCATTTACATGGTAGCAGAGGATGGTTTCCAACTATAGAGTACCGCAGAAATTTGACGAAGCCAGACCATACGAGTGCTGGAAAAATGAAGTTAGCATTTGGAGACTTGTTACGGACTTGGGAAAAAAAGAATCAGGCACTTGCGGTGGCGCTGGGTCTCGAAGGAAGAGCCCCAGAGACTGCTTTGGAAATATCCGCGGAGGATCTAAATCAAGAAAATGGTATGGAAACACTTCTCGCTAAGTTGGACACGGTGTTCTTGAGAGAAGAAAAAGACCGCGCTTTTGAAGCGTATTCGTATTTTGACTCGATAGCAAAAGACAGTGCGGCATCCATGGCGGACTATCTAATAGACTTCGAGCAAAGATACAACCGGATGAAAAAGTACAACATGGCCCTGCCTGACGCTGTGTTAGCATTTAAACTACTGGATACAGCGTGTCTCGAGGAGAAGAATAGACAGATTGCGAACTTGACATTTGCATCGATGAAATCGCCGTTGAAAAGGATTTCGGAGGGAAAATCACCGGCGCAATTAACGGCAGTGAGATGAAGGATACCGCCTTTTTCACGGATCAAAAGCAAAGAGTATCCGAAAAATTCAGAAGAAGTAACGTCTCGTCACAGAGTGGACAGCGGCCGCCACAGCAAGGTAAAAATCCACTCGACAAATATGGCAAGCAAACAAAATGTGCTATTTGTCAAAGCACGTATCACTGGGTGAAGGATTGTCCTCATCGGAGGAATGAAGTCAAGTTGACGGAAGGTGATGGTGTGGAGGAGTGTAACATCACACTGTTTACTAAGATTGTGACCAACTCTGAGATATTTCTGGCTGAATCACTGGGATCGGCCATAATTGACACTGCACCCACCCGTACTGTTTGTGGTGAGAAGTGGCTGGATTGTTACCTTAAAGAACTGAGCCAAAGTCAAGTGAACAAACTGCAGCAAACACAATCTCCAAGCTGCAGGCCTTTTAGATTTGGAGATGGGCAAGTGGTGCACTCCAATAGAAAAGTAAAGATCCCAGCCAAGATTGGACAAACAAAATGTCACATTGAAACAGAAGTTGTTCCTGCTGATATTCCTTTATTGTTGATCAAAATGTCTTTAAAGAAAGCAGGGACTGTTTTAGACATGGAGAATGACAGAGTTGTCATGTTGAAGCAACAAGTGCCTCTTGAGTTCACCAGTTCCGGACACTACTGTGTGGACATAAGAGATGGAAATACAAAGGTGAGCAACAATGAAGGTGAAGTTCTTGGTGTCACAACAGGGATGTCTTCTAGAGAAAAACGCAAAGTGCTCCTGAAGCTTCACAAGCAGTTTGGTCATGCCTCCGCTGACCGGCTGCAGAGGCTTATTCAAAGCTCTGGAAATACTGACAAAGACTGCCTGATCATTCTGGAGGACATCATTCGTGACTGTGAGATATGTCAGAAACACCGCAGGACTGAGCCCAACCCGGCAGTTGGCTTGCCCTTAGCCTCCGAATACAATGAAACAGTGGCAATGGATCTACATGAGCTGGAACCTGGTGTGTGGTACCTCCACATCATCGATCACTTCACACGTTTTAGCGCTGGAAACATCATGAGGTCTAAGAAACCTTCGGATATAGTCAGCTCCTTCATTCATTCGTGGAGACGTATTCACGGTGCCCCCAAGCGGATCTTCACGGACAATGGTGGAGAGTTCAATAATGAGGAGATTAGAGACATGGCGGAGAAATTCAACAGTGAGACGAAAACTACAGCGGGGTACAGTCCCTGGAGCAACGGTTTGTTGGAAAGACACAATATGACTCTGACTGAGACACTTATGAAAGTAAAAAAGGAAAATGGGTGTGGCTGGAAAACTGCTTTAGACTGGGCTCTTATGGCCAAAAACAGTCTGATCAATGTGCATGGTTATAGTCCACACCAGCTTGTGTTTGGACTTCCGTCTGTCTTAATTGATAAACCACCTGCTCTAGAGAGTACGAATATGAGTACTAGAGTAGGGCAACACTTAACAGCATTACATGCTGCTAGAAAAGCTTTCACAGAGGTGGAATCCTCTGAAAGAATTAGAAGGGCGTTACGTAAGCAGCTCAGACCTACAGATGAAATGTATGAAACAGGTGACTAAGTGTATTATAAGCGACAGGATAGTTCAGAGTGGAAGGGTCCTGCTGTAGTTATAGGTCAGGATGGAGCCGTTGTGGTCGTAAGACATGGCGGAATTCTTGTCAGAGTGCATCAATCCAGTAAATTAAATGCACACAATGAGCATGAACCTGCACTTCGCAGTGTTCCCAACAATGGTATAGAAAATGAAAATATGGTTCAGACTGATGTGTTAGAGAATTCAGATGATGAACAAAGTGTCTTCATGGAGGAGAACAAATTACTGAAAACACAGAAATAAATGATAAAGACACGAACAGACAGACTGATGAGATGGGGCCCAGAAACAGAGAGTGATGTAACTCCTGCTGTTTCATCTACTGATGTAAAATTAAAAAGGGGTCAGGTGGTCACATTTACAAACAAAGATAATGATACTCAGTACACTGCCAGAGTTTTAGGCAGAGCAGGAAAGGCCAAGGGGCAATACAAAAATTGGTACAATTTGCAGCGGCTAGAACCTAATGGAAGTGAGGGACAAAGACAAGCATTAGATATGTCACAGGTTGATAATCTTCACACAGATTGTGAAAACACTGATGCCGATGTACTCATTACCAAAGACATCTCTTTTGATGCGGCTAAACAGCAAGAGATTGATAACTGGAAAAAGAACAATGTTTATGAAGAGATCATTAACAAAGGTCAAAAATGTGTTTCTACTAGACGGGTCTGTACACTGAAAGAAACTGCTAATGGTATTGTAACTAAAGCTCGCCTTGTGGCAGAGGTTTTGAGGAAATCAATATTCACAAGTTGCAAAAAGATTCTCCTACATCACTTCGATTGCTGTTAGCTGTGGCATGTCAAAACAAGTGGACGGTTCATTCTGTGGATATTAAGTCAGCCTTTCTACAGGGAATGGAACTCTCGAGAGACATTTACATTCACCCCCCACCAGAAGCTGGTGTGAACAGAAGCAGTGTTCTATGGAAACTAAAGAAATGCATGTATGGACTTGCGGACGCATCCCTCTATTGGTACAACAAAGTCAGACAGACAACTCATGCTGAAAACTGGTGGTAAAATGTCTCAAGTTGACCCTGCAATATTCTATTGGCAGAATGAGCAATCTTTGGTCACAGGATTATTGGCGTGTCATGTGGATGGTTTTCTTTGGAACTTCGTTTCCAATGTTATCCCTGTAATTAAGTCTGCTTTTCATGTGAGCCATGAAGAACATGAGAATTTTTCATATGTGGGGATGGACATTGCAACTGTTGACGGTGTAGTGCAGGTGCATCAGAACACTTACATTGAGACCCTACAACCAGTTCCTTTAGAGAAGGCGCGTTCTGTACAGAGAGATGCTCCACTGAATGAGTCAGAGAGAGATCAGCTCAGGTCCAAAATTGGACAGATTTTGTGGGTTGCTAAACAAACAAGACCTGATGTTATGTTTGACACATGCAGTCTGGCATCGAACATTAGAAATGCTACTGTTCCGTCCATACATGAAACCAACAAGGTGATACGGAAACTAAAGTTAGAGAAAGTCACACTTAAATTTCAGTATTTGGGCGAAAATGATTATTTGAGTTTGACTGTCTTCAGTGATGCTTCGCTGGGGAATCTTCCAGATGGAGGCACACAGGGTGGGGCTTTAATAGCTCTCACGGGAAATTTTGGAAAATTCTCCCCTTTGTTTTGGCAATCTAAGAAAATCAGACGTGTAGTGAGGAGTACACTGGCAGGAGAAACATTGGCAATGTCAGATCGATTGACAATGCCAAGTTCTTGGCTACACTCTATTCTGAGCTTGGAAAAGCCGACCTGAATACTCTTCCTCTCATCTGTGTCACTGATAACCATTCCTTGTTTGATGCTCTCAAATCCAAAAAACAGGTAACAGAAAAGAGACTTAGGTTAGAAATAAGCAGTATCAAAGAACTGCTTCAGGTAAACAAAATCAAAGTGCACTGGTCAGATGCAAAGTCACAACTTGCTGACTGCTTAACAAAAAAAGGTGCTTCTCCCCTGATGCTTCTTAAAGCCCTAGAAGAAGGTGTATGGGTGCAGTGATGTTATACACGTTATGTGAATTTTTTCCTTGAATTTGTGTTCTGTTAAATGCATTTTATAAATGTTCAGGATTGCTGCCACTTTTCTTATTTTATTTTTTTTTTTGTTTAAAGAAAGAGGGAGATTGTTAACATCCCGCATGTTGTGTGCGGATATCGCAAGAACCTGCGTGACTCTGTTTATTGTTCCGTGTTCGCCTGTGCGAGGAGGATGCAAGTGAATTAAAGCAGTTGGAAACGTCGTGTTTTTTTTGCCATTTACAATACGATCCATTTATTCCAAACATGGGGTGCATCTGACTATTAAGTGGATACATACATACAGTTACTAGTTACCTGTTAAAAATACAGTTAGTAATGAAATCTAAGTGCCATATTATTAATATAGCAGGTAAACATTTAATTATTTTTGGATTGCTTCAATACCAGATATGTTGAAAGAAATTAATACAACAAAAAAAATCAATATGCTGTTTATTTATATATATTTGTCAGTTTTTTTTATAGCTGTAAAAAAAGCATAGTTTTGGAATACTGGAAGAATCTTCCATGATGACAAGCTGTCCGGATGTTTTTGACAGTTGACACATTTCTTTGTAAATGTTTTTAAAATGAATAATTCCTGCGGTGAATACAATCCAAAATAGTCACCATCTACTCCCTTCTTGTTTAGCCTGCAAGAGGACTCGACTGCGAGATCTCTCTCCCACAAATTAAAAATGTAATTCTAAAAAAAATATTTCTTTTATTAAATGTACCTCTTATCTGATTGTTTCTTTCTGCAACAGTAATGTTATACAGTTATTATTATTTTTTTGTATCCTGAATACAAAGCAGCGTTTTCTTTTCCGTTGAGGTCTGTAGCCGGAAGCAACAGCCTTTCACAATAAAAGAATTAGCACAAACGTAATTAATGTGCGATAAAATGATTGTCTGCATTAATAAACATGTAAATCAGGGGTGCTCAGACTTTTTCAGCATGCGAGCGACTTATAAAATGACCAAGGCAAAATGATCTACCTACTATAAAAATTTTTATATATATATTTTATATTATATATATTATATATTATATATATATATATATGTATATATATATATATATGTGTATATATAGGGGGAGGGAGAGAGAGAAAGAGTGAGGGTGTGTGGGTGTGAGACTTTTTTTGTACAATGTATGTAGATGTAGCCAATCTCGGTGGCGGCTTTCGCTTTTCAAGTAAGTTGTCTGAAAAATGACTGCAGTCCGAAAATCCCGCTCCACATTTCCCGTCTATGGTATTGTGATGGTAGACTGGCAGATGAGGCAAACGCACTTCAAAAATGTCATTATGAAAAACAACGCCTCCTCCCATTCCGTATTAAAGTGATACGTTTTTGTCTTCTTACTTGGTCCAGCACCCCCACTCATGTTTATACCCCCCTTGAGTTCAAGAGAATAAAACGAGGGCTTAAAATTGGAGGTAACCAACTCGCTAGCTTGTTAGTTGTGCTGCACTTACCACCATTGATTGCGCATGCGTGGTGACCTATGTGTCACAAAAAAAAAAACAGGTGTCATCTGACTGGCTGCCCTGTATCAATCACGTGACGGATAATGATAGGCTGACGTCTATTTTTTATGTCATCTACCCATACTACCTTTGCGATCGACTGGTCGATCGCAATCGACGTAATGAGCACCCCTGATGTAAATGAATGTGAAATTAACGTGTTAAATTGCCCAGCTCTTTTTTGTTGGAATTTCAAATGTTCATTACAAAAGGTAAAGAAAAACACTACTCTGCTACAATCTAACTTCCAATGTGACACACAGTTAATTTGTTAATTGGTTGCGGTTATTTTGGACTAAGATTATGATTGGCTGTTCCATTTTTGATCATTTGCCATCAATCCTTGCTTAAACTCACGAATAACTGCACTATCCTCGTCTTCCTAGTATGGATGGAGCTGACCTCTGCTTTGAAATTGTGAAGAGAGCTGATGCTGGGTTTGTGTACAGTGAGGCTGTGGCCAGGTAAGAAACCCATCACCTGAGTATTGTTATCTTAATATGTGGAAGATTCCTAGTGAAATTGTGCATACGCACAACAACTGAAAATTGCATGTGCCCAAAAATATCCAGACTTGTAAAATCGTGCAAAGGTTGGTACTTTATTTTTCTACCCTGTAAATGCCCAGATTTATCCATAAAATGTCAACGTACAGCATCAACCAATGAGCCTATTGGTAATGGTACTTTACTGTCACTCATGGCAGTGACTATAGGGAGATTATTCTGTATACTTGATAAATAGATGACACTTAATAGTCTAGAGCTGGGTTTAAAAAAAATTGATGTATTGAATTTCATAAATTTTGCTCTTCATAGTCCGATATCAATTCATAAAACAATGTATAACCCCCCCAAAACATGGTTGGAAAACCTTTGTATGGTGGTATTACCTCATTTCGCCACAAGGTGGCCCATGTATCTATTACATCAATAGGGTATCCACGGCATGTGGCTCAATGCTCACAGCCATCTCAAGGAGTGGAAGTATCTCTCGTGAGCTTTTCGCAATGAAAATAAAGCTTCCCGTCAACATTAACAATTTGGTCGTCTCTTTAATAGCAAAATAAAGTCGATCTCAAGGAGCGGAAATCTCTCTCGGAAGCTTTTCGCTTTGAAAATAAAGCTTCTCGTCAACATTAACAAGTTGGTCGTCTCTTTAGTAGCAAAATAAAGTTAAATATAATTGTATATTAAAATGTATATATGGTTTAAATTACATCAAAGAATAAGTTGAAGTAAGGAATAAATTTGCTTTAAATTTTTAATGTCGGCTAAAATAAATGTATGCTTGGCCTTTTGATTCTCCTTTTATTGTAGGATGTAACGTTAACTTGTTAGTTTTTATACATTTTTTTTTATTTTACCCAGGAGACCTCAACTGGTCTGGCAAGGATAATTGAACATAATACACAACAATATGAACCAAAATAAATGTCTGTACACTGGCGTTTGTTTTTTTGTTTTTCTTTTTTTTTGGGGGAGATGTTTGTGACCATTTGGACTGCTGTTAAATGGTGTCATTTTGCCATAAATAATTGTGACAGTGCATGTAAAAATGTCTTCTACACATGTATGTCAGACCGGTAAATTTGTATAATAATATATCACAAACATAATGTATTGATAGTGATTATATAATTTCTACACCGCGTGTAGATTTTCTTTGGGGGGGGATCAGAAATTATCTTGCATTTTTAACCTTGAGGGGTTCAGTGATGAGCCAAAACCCTTACTCATTGGTACAACAGCATTTTACATTTTTTAGCTGTTCAATAGAAGAGCTCTATTGAAGTTTCATCCATCCATCCATCCATCATCTGTACCGATTCTCCTCACTAGGGTCGCGGGGGGTGCTGGAGCCTATCCCAGCTATCTTCGGGCTGCAGGCGGGGGACACCCTGAACTGGTTGCCAGCCAATTGCAGGGCACACAGAGACGAACAACCATCCGCACTCACACTCATACCTAGGGGCAATTTCGAGTGTTCAATCGGCCTGCCTATTGAAGTTTCATTTTCATATATTTTTTTGTTTGCCACATTGTGTTGTGAAAGCAATAAAATCATGCTATTTAGCTTACCAGGATGCGCTTCTTGCAAGTCATATTGATAATTAAAGGTGTCCATCTTTCCAAACCTAGACGAGTGTAAGTGTTATTAGCTTTGGATTTTGCATACCACTAAGGGTGCTACAGATATTTTTATGTCAAAAGTTTACAGTGAGTTTTATACACTTAACACAACCTGCCCCACAGTTGCAATTGATTTCATAATTTGTTTTGATCAGGTCATGCTCAATGAGATACATGATTAAGCTAACTGCATTGGGTTCAATTCTTAATATAAAAAATCATATTTTTGCTGCATTAGTTCTCCTGGGATTGTGTTGCAGATTAAATTAAAATTGGTACTGAATGAAATCTTTGACTGAATCGAAAATCAAAGTGAATCAATCAAATCGGGGCCTTGCAAATTAGTATTGAATTGGTTTTGAAAATCTGAATCAATACCCAGCCCTACTTGATCCGAACACTTTTTTACAAGCAGTGTTAAAGCAATCTGAATGCAATGTGCATTTCATGCAAACATGTTTATAAGGCAAATGTGACGCTGTAACGCTGTGAGTGTACATTTTATAATATCAATGACTGTATTAAGTGTTTTGCTGCACCCAACATATATGAGTGGTATGCAACCCACGTCACTTTTTGAACATGAAAGTTTGATCTGGGCATTGAGGTTTTTTTACTTAAAAAACAAAACGAAAAAAATATTCATCTATTTATTAAAACAACTATTTATTGCTTATCGATAACTTTTGCTAAGAAGTAAAATAGAGGACAGGACGATCGCTCCTCCATTGACAAAGAGTCGTCTTCCATTATAACATGGAGAAAAGCGGATTAATATATTTCTTATCTTTCTTTCATTTCATTCATTGGTTGATTTTTGGAATACTAATTCAGGAAAACAAGAAAAAAATCAAAGTGGGCTGCCACATTATCGAAAAGGTTTCTTTGCTACAAACTTATTTTTATAATTTTTGTATTTGCTCACTCACGCTATCACGAGTAAGTGCATTCTCATCTGTCTGTATAATAAAAATCAAAACTGCAACACATACATAGCCTGGTTACAAGACACAAGAAGAAGAGCACACAGCACTCTTTTTGTTCGAAGTCACCTCATCGTACAATTGCGATTAAAATTTTGAATTTATGCAAAACGAGAAATTCATCCACTTGTGAAATCTTGTGGCAAAACCGCTCACACTGCGCAAGTGTGTTGTGGAGCTCTGTTAGCCTTGATAGCCAGACTCAACACTGTACCAGTGCTTGAGTATGGTCACAGTCGTATGAAGCAATATTTTGAGGCGGGGCAGACTCAAGTAAACAGACAGAAGAATCAACCAATCAGCGAAGAGCAGACATGACAACATAAAAGTGACTTGGAGAAGTCGTGGGGAAGCAAGGCGAGCGTGTCTTCTTTTTAAATGCTCCCAGTGCAGTCAGCTGCGCGGGTAATGCGGGTTTTAATTACCATATATTTTCGCAGTCATAGGACGCGCTGCCTCAAAGGGCGCAACACCTGTTGAGGGTGCTATTTCTGTCTTTGAAGCACACACTGGGTTGCTCAGCTGCTTTTAGCATAGCAATAACTCGGCTGCTCAAGGCGCTAGCTCAGCTGCTTTTAGCATTGCAATAGCTCGGCTGCTTGAGCTGACTCAGCCCATGGCAATTCACTTTGCCTCAATACCATAAGCAATCGCCACATTTCAAAGACAGTTGCCATGATACCATTGACAATCGCTATCATTAACAATGACTCTAACGAATAATAGGTATCATGGCAATAGTCTACAAGACTACGTCAGGGGAGGGACTTCACTGGTCACCACACTCCTTAGAGTCACGGTTTCAATAAAAAAAAAAAACTCAGCATACAAGCAAACAATGAAACAAAGAAATAAGATTAACACAAAACATGTATCTCTCATGCCATCAATATACCAAAAAGAAATAAAAGTAACACAATGATATAGCAATGGCTTCTTGGGAGCCATTAGAGCAATGCCTTCTGGGAGCCACTCAGACTCAGCCAATCACATGGCTGTTTAGAGAGATTTGCATGGCTGTTTAGAGAGATTTGCATGGCTGTCTAAAGAGATGTGCTGTTATGCTTTGGGCTTTTTGTCTGTTGTCTAAACCTGGGATGTTTCTTGCTTGCAATAACATAAATGATAAGACAGACTACAACATTGTGGACAGCTGCCCTTTTGTCCAGCTTCCTCCCACACCATCACACAAACACCATAGTCACATAATGTATAGTCATGGTCACTTTGAAGCATAGTTGACTCACACTTTGTCCAGCAGGGTGTGCTAACATACACTCCGAACAGCCCAATGAGTAAAAGGGTTGATGGTCGCGAGTGATACTTTGTCCATATAATGAGCGCAGTCGCCTTACAAGGCGCTGTGTTAGTTTAGGGAAAGATTTGGGACTTTTAAGTGCGCCTTATGACTGCGAAAATACGGTAACTTTAATTAATTCACTATATGTTTTTGGTCATTTAAAATGGAGTTTAATGCTGAATATAACAAACTATCGTCTCTCCCATACATCATTGTAAATGTTGCAAAGGTGGACTTCTCCCGCTGAAGAGTGACGCTACTCACAAAAAAGAAAATAAACTAATTTCATTGCACAGTTAATTTGGAACCGGGCCAAGTAGCGTTGGAGGGCGGGCTGTCTTACTGGCGACTTGGTGCTGGTGATGCCTGGCTGTTGCCACCCGTGTACGTTCGCGTAAACCACCGCTTGCAGCCAATTCATGAAGCTGTCAGCGTTCATTTCGGATAAACTTCTCACCGATGAACCCTGGATGTGGTCATCTTGAACGTTACGCATTACTGGGCCGCTTTGGGAGCGTCAAAGTTCAGCGAACAAAAAAGTTCCAGCGGGGAGGCCGATTCCGCAGCCGATTGTGGCTGCACTGGAACGTTCCATTGAGTAGTGTATGCGAAGCCCGGTCCTGTTATGTTCCAAAGGATAAGAAGGCGCGCATTGTAGTTACACCGCCGACTGTCAAAAAAATCCTCATCCAAATAAATGTGCATGTCTACTCATTCCCACTTCAGTCTCTGTAAATATCCCACCTGGTGCTTCTAAGCCATGTGTCCTCACCATGATCATCAAAGTAGCAGTGTGCAGGGTCCTCAGAGCATAATCCATGTACTTCTGATCATTCCTCATTTCCTCATTCTCATATAAATCAGCCACGGAGAGGTTAATCCTTTTGATATGTTGAAGTGGTCATAGGTAGGGATGACTACATGAACTTTGGTGCCAATTGATCACCGTTTTTGGACGTTATAAGCAATGAAAGTACAATGATTTTCAATGGAGAGTTTGTAATCGGTCCCTTTGATGAAGGAAGGGGGGCTTGGCTATATAAAGTAAAGTAGGCGTGTTTCAAGTCAACACTTATTTCCTAATTTGTCCCAAATTAATAGATTAAAAAAAACTAATTTCAGTTTCCTAAGAAGAAAACAAATTCTAAACTGAGCTTGTTTGTGAAAATTGGGCTGTCTTGGGTTTTGTCCTTTAACACATAAATAGGGCTCAACATGTTATTGGCAGGCAGTTGGCGCAAAACTGGTTTTGGTCGTATTTTATTGAAGTATTGAAGAATGTACTCACTCACGTGAGTCCTCATCCTCTGTATTTTAAATGAAGAGAATTACTAGGTTAAATTCTCCTCCACACATGGAAGGTTCCCACCCATCACTGACTCATTATGTCACGGATGAGTAAAGGTTAGTCTAACCTGTGATGTTTCTTCCTTGCTATAACATCAATGATAAGACAGACTACAACATCATGGACAGTGGCCCTTTTATCCAGCTCTCTCCCGCACCATACATGTAACTGGTCTGTTGCTAAGTGACTGTGGTCTTAAACCGTGACCATAACAGACTCTTTATTGCACCCAGCCAGTACATGCTCTGTAGTCTCTTCACCAACAGAGGATGCGAAACACACTGTG
>NC_142393.1:33437552-33455052 GCF_059441095.1 Idiotropiscis lumnitzeri | reverse complement strand
TATATATACATACATACATACATACATATATATATATATATATATATATATATATATATATATACATACATACATATATATATATATATACATACATATATATGTATATATATATACATACATATATACATATATATGTATATATATATATACATATATATACAACCAATACAAATTATAAAATAAAGCACAAATGCAAATTAACTGTAAATTGGATAAGGGTAAAATTTGAGAAGCATCAGCGCAATCACCAACTTCGCTCCATCCTAGCTATCTTTGGGCAGTAGGCGGGGTACGCCATGAACAGGTTGCCAGCCGATCGCGGGGCACACATAGACAAACAACCATCCGCGCTCACACTCATACCTCTGAGCAATTTAGAGAGTCCAATCAACCTGCCATGCATGATTTTGGAATGTGGGAGGAAACCGATGTACCCGGAGGAAACCCACACAGGCATGGAGAGAACATGCAAACGCTACACAGGAAGGCCGGAATCAAACCCACAACCTCTGCACTGTGAAGCCATCGTGCTCACCAGTCGCCCACCGTGCCGCCATCACACATCGATATTGTTGAGAATATATTTTTTTTTTTAAATTCATCTGTGTGGCCGCTCCCCGCTGCTACTAAGGGCTTGTTTTGCGCTCCTGCTTTTTTTTTTTTTTTTTTTTTGCTGCTGCGGTGCTCCCTGTTTCTGTGTGTGTGTTCATGCGACTCGAGAGGTGAGGAATGCTGCTGCTTTGAGTATCTCTCATAACCAATCAGGGTCATGTATGAGCCTGTCTTTGAACCATTCTGAAGCATAATCCTGTGGCACAAGCCGCTAAACCAGTGCTTCTCAATTATTTTTTGTCATGCCCCCCTTTACCAAGAAGAAAACAATTCGCACCCCCCACCACCAATTTTTTTACATTTAGTACGAATGTACATGTTCATTGTCTATTGATGTTAGATGATGTCAATAAAATGTCCCTGAGCAAAGCTAAATTGATAAGAAATATAATTTTGAGAACTATTATTGAGAGGATCTCGAAACTCAGTACTCTGTGGTGCAAGATGACAAATATTTACTATACGTTTGACGTTGAACCTCTTTGTCGTGATGACGTCATCCGTTTCCGCGTTCCGGTCTGAGAGCGTCTGCTAAATTGGTAACGTAGCTGTTGTCTGATTTCATGTTTCTATACGTAATGGTTGGAATACAACATTTTTGTTCATAGCTGCTGGCTCTCCGCCCAAACGCAGTTCGAGTCAGACTTCTGTTAAAAGTCGAGCGTACATCAAAGCACTTATTACTTTGTAATTCATTTTAGCGATTAGCACGTTTAGCGCCGCCTTGTTCGCCGACTCGTTTAGTACGCGTCTTGTTAGTGGGATAGTTTTTTGCCATCGCGCAGCTCGTTGATGCTGCTGTGCACGGACTTAGATATAGTACAATAAAGCTCATACTGGAGCGGCGCAAAATAGCTTGGCGGCTCGTATTCAAGTAGCGGCGAAAGAAATTACTTCCGGGTCAAAGAGCGACAGGGGAGCGTTTTTTTTTTTTTAAATCAGTACTGCGATACCTACTGCGTGAACTAGGGGCACAAAGCGCAGCTTTGACGATTTCAAATTTGCGTTGTCTCACATTGCAATTTCGGTTCCAAAACTATACATCACTCAGCCGTACTACGGCGGAAAAAAAGCATGTCTCTCAGGGTAACACATGCCCCCTTCGGCATCTCACCCCCCTCCCCCCAGGGGGGCGCGCACCACTATTTTAGAACCACTGCGCTAAACACACTGAGGCTATGTTAGCTAGCTCGAGAGGGTGGCTGTGTCCAGTATGCGAATACTCTGTTTTGACATAAATGCGTTGCGACGTTGTCATTTACACGTGCTTGAAAATGGCAGTTTTCTACCAGAGATTTTCTGTGACGAAAGCAATTAACAGACACTTTTATGTCAAGCCATTGCTTTTGTTAAAACTGTTGTGACTACTGTGCTAAATAGAAGAAGGAACTCCATATTGATAAATATATTATGTGCTTTTTACACTGATCTGCACGTCACACCACTGTAAAATTACATTTCTGATGAACGAACAATGGAGCATGCAAACATGTGACCAGAGATCTTCAGTTACATTCATTTCAGTTGGCATTTAAACTAAACCTCGATGTTAACCTCAATGTGAGTTGTGTAATTTGGACCACTATGTCCAGCTTTTGAAATGAGTTGCATTTTAACAATTTAAGTTAGTTGGCTAATATAATATAACCACAAATTATTGTGTGAAGGATACGGAGCCCCTTAGGGGACACGGAAGAGAAAAAAAAAAAACTTTGCGTTCTCTCGCAAAATCTTTGCGTTCCCTTGCAAAGATTGCATTCCCTCGCAAAGTTTGCGTTGCAAAGTTGTTGTTTTTTTTTTTCGAGTGAATGTTTATTTTTTTTAATGCGCGTTTATATACTTCCGGGTCATCTTCCGTGTAAACAAATGCAGCAAACATGGAGTGTGTTCACCCGTGGGCGAGTTTAATTGAATTTTACTTTGAAATTGTCTTGAAATACAAAGAAATAAAATCAGTTCCGGATATTAAGCACAGTTTTCAAATAAGTGAAAGACAGTTCCAAGCCCTCCTCTATGATAAGTGCCGCCTCCAACGTACTGTCGTCTCTTGAACAGCAGCGCATTCGAGGCAAGGGTAGTCAAACTGACCCGGAAGTACATAAACGCGCATTAAAAAATAAATAAATAAACATTCACTCGAAAAAAAAACCAACAGCGAGGGAACGCAAACTTTGCAAGGGAACGCAATTTTTGCAAGGGAACGCAAATTTTTTTTTTCTCTTCCATGTCCCCTAAGGGGCTCCGTAGAAGGCGGAGGCCTTCACACATATTAAAGGATTTTATACGATTAACTACAAGTTACATGTATTCAGTTTAATGCATGATTGTGCTTTAATTCAATGTACAATAAAAGGTCAGGGCAGGCTGTGTGAAATGCATAGGTGGCAGATGTTTTGTGCAGGACGAGCCGCACGTCTGAGAACTGGGTGTGCTGACGCAGAACGTTCCAGACATCAAGTCGATGTTGTGTGAGATGGTCAGACGGTCGACCGTGAAAGCGGAATAACAGATCCAGTGGCTCATGGGCAGTTGAGCGCACAAACAACTGCCTTGGCGCGCGCCCATGGGAAGAGCCGACACGCCATACTGCGGGGTGAAGATATCCAATAAGAGAAAGCTAAAGTTAGTTGCAGATGACACATAGCAAATAGGAGAGTAGTAGGATCTCTTTGCTTTGTTTTGTTGAAATGTATAAATGATCCTGGGCAACTCGGGTGGGGGGGGGTCTTCTTCTGTTGGGTACAGACACGCGCAGAGCTGTAATGGTAGGTACCGAGCCCCTGACTTTGTACTAGATCTGCTTGTTAGGAATAAATCCGCTCCCGTGTGAAATCGCCGGCTTCCTTGTCATTTCTCTCTCAAAACGAGCATGCATAATTGTTGGATGAATGTAAGTCGTGTTTGGTTAATGGTGCCTTCACACGCAATTTCTTCAGGAATTGCATTTTCTAACCGTATGGGTTTCTTTCCAAATTTTCAACCAAACTTTGCACCAAAATTCCCCATTCATTTCCAATTGCAAAAAATTGGGAATGCATTTACTTTTTCAATTTTCGTCCAGCAACGCCGAGAGCATCGTTTCACCCCCACACTGATATAAAAGGTACCCAACCGTATGGGTCTCTTGTCACGAACGCCGGTCGGCGAGGAGGAGGTGGAGCCGCGATCACCGTACGGCGCGGAGGAGGTAGGACCCAAAATACGAGGAAGCAGGGAAATGGGGTGAAGTTAAGGGAATTTAAGGGACCAAAAATAATGACAAACAATGTTTCAGGGTGCAAAATAACAAAGTCGAACTAAACGTGACTAAACAGAACAAAAAACCGAGGAACAACGACAGCGACAAAAACGAGGGACAAGAGCGGGAGCCAGAGCGGGGGCGAGAACAAGAGCATGAACGAGATCAAAGAGCGGTCGTGAAAGTCCGTAACGGAGCAACAAGGAACAACAAGGGACAATGACCCGACACTGGGTTGATGGGATGGGATGCTTAAATAGTCCGGTTATCAGGGGAGCAGATGGGGATCAGGTGTGTGATCGTTAACGGTGAGCAGGTGCGTGACTGGTGAGGACGAGGTGCTGAGGGGAAACGCCCCTACTCAGCTGATCAAAACAAAAACACAACAGCATGCACACAAAAACAATAACAAAAACCTGTCATGCCCGACGCGGATCATGACATCTCTTTCCAAATTTAAACCAAATTTTCCACCAAAATTCCCCATTCATTTCCAATGGCAAAAATTTGGGAATGAGTTTACTTCTCCAATTTAAGACCAGCAAAGCTGAGACTATCGTTTCACCCCCACACTGATATAAAAAGGTACCCAACCGTAAGGGTCTCTTTCCAAATTTTCAACCAAATTTTCCACCAAAATTCCCCATTCATTTCCAATGGCAAAAATATGGGAATGCGTTTACTTCACCATTTTTCATCCGATTCGAACCGTTCCAACTTAAAAAAATTCAGATCATTCACATTCCTGCATCTCCTTTAACATTTTTCAGGTGATTCACTCTATTCATGTTTCAAACATTCAGTCATTCCTCCATTCCAGATGGCACTTTTTCATTCACATTTAAGATAAGATAAGATAAGATGTCCTTTATTAGTCCCACAATGGGGAAATTTTAAGTGTTACAGCAGCAAAGATATAGATCACACAGAGTCGGCGGCGTAATGTAGCCGTTAATGTATAACATTAGCAGCAGACATTCATAAAAACGCATGCAAATATACACAGTATAAACGTATCTAAGTGTAAGGAAACACTCCTAATGACTGTCCATTATACAGAGGGGGAAACATTGTAATGATAAAAACTACTGAATGATTGAAAATACTGCAATCATAAAAATATTGTAATGATAAAAGTACTGTAATGGTAAGAGTACTGACATGATAGAAAAGTACTGCATGATAGAAAATACTGCAATGATAAAAGTACTGTAATGTTAAAAAGTACTGCAATGGTAAAAGTACTGCAATGGTAAAAGTACTGTAATAGTAAAAGGACCGCAATGATAGAAAAATACTGCAATGATAAAAGTACTGCAATGATAAAAGTACTGTAATAGTGAACATCCTGCAGTGGTAGAAATACTACAGTGATAGAAGTATTGTAATAAGAATACTGTAATGGTAAACAAAATACATCATTGGTCATTATTTAAGTACACCCTTGGCTGAAAGTACAGTAGTAGTAGTAGTAGTAGTTAATATTGCATCCTTTACACCATTCCAGTTAGAAATTCAAAACATTCAGGTGATTCATAAGACATTCCGGTATCTCCTGTCAAATTTTTCACCTCATTCACTGTTTACAGAGGATGCTCGCACCTTAGCCTCCACCACAGTGTGGCAGCCATCTTGGATTAGCCAATTCCCAGTCATTTTTACATCATTCAGTGTCATTCAGTATTATTAAAAAAGATTCTGTGTCATTCAAAATCATTCAATGTAATTCAGTATCATTCAAAATCATTCCATATCCTTCCACGAAAAAAAGTTCCAGCTTCTCCGCCTTCACACGCAATTTATTGAGGAATTGCATTTTCTAGCACCTAGTTAACATTTATAAACGCAAAGCCATGAACCTCCTGTACTTGTGTTATGTTGCATAATAAAGAGCTAGATGCTGAAGTGAAGTTGGGCAAAGGCTATTAAAGTCTTTTTCTATGACATGCTTTAAGATTTTGAAACAAGGCAAAAATTTACGTTTAAATTTACATTTAGTTGAAATTGCCCAACTAAGACGCATTTTCTCACGAGGGTCACGGGCGTGCTGGAGCCTATCCCAGCTGTCTTCAGGCAGTAGGTGGGGTACACTAAGCCTATCGCAGGGCACACTAAGACGAATAACCATCCACGCTCACACTCATTCCTAGGGCCAATTTATGTCCCATTCACCTACCATGCATGTCTTCGGAATGTGAGAGGAAACCAGAGTACCCGGAGGAATCCCACGCAGGCACAGGGAGAACATGCAAAATCCACACAGGAAGGCCGGAGCCGGAATCAAAACCTGCACATCTGAGGTCATCATGCTAGCCAGTGAGCCACCTTCTTCCCATGTTTAGTGTTAATTGTATTTCTTTTGGGGGATATGAATGGCATGAGAGATACATGTTTTATGTTAATTCCATTTCTTTTTGGGATATGAATGGCATGAATGATACATGTTTTATGTTAATTGTATTTCTGTGTTCCTTGCTTCGGTAGTTTCATTGTTATCATCTAGAATCAGAATCAGAATCAGAATGCCCTTTATTGTCATTGTACTCAGTGTGCAACAAGATTAGAGCGCGCCCCTCTCCAGTGCATAACAACAATGATTTAATTAAATATATAAAATAGATTAATTAAAGATTAAATAATTAAATGGAAAATAAATAAGAAATCGAATGAATAAAAACACATTCTTGCTGTTCTACATGGTAAGGGTAGGTGTGTGTGAGAGTTCAGCATGGAGATGGCTCTCAGGAAGAAACTGTTTTTCAGTCTGATAGTCTTTGTCTTGATGCACCTATAGCGCCTGCCAGAGGGCAACAGGTCGAACAGGTGTGAGCTCGGGTGAGTATTGTCTTTGACGATATTGAGAGCTCTGCTGAGGCACGGATGGTGTAGATGTCTGACAGGGAGGGGAGAGGGCAGCCAATAATCCTCTGCGCTGTTTTGACTGTCCCCCGGGGCCTCACTCTGTCGGCCTCAGTGCAGTCACCGTTCCAGGTAGAGACACAGTCAGTCGGCAGGCTCTCGATGGACAAGTGGGAGAAGGCCAGCAGCAGCTTCTTGTCCAGGTTGAATTTCCTGAGAACCCTCAGGAAGTGCAGACACTGGTGGACCTTCTTTATCACTGCTGTGGTGTTGTGAGTCCAGGAGAGGTCAGCACTGTATTTTATTATGTTTCTTTTGTATACTCTGACATCAACCTGCCACAAGGACAACAGACAACTTTTGCAGAGTGCATGTTAGCACACCCTGCTGGCCAAAGTCTGAGACATCTATGCTTCGAATTGACTGTGACAAATACATTATGTGAACACGTTTTTGTGTGAGAGTGCAAGAGAAAGATGGACAAACGGACAGCTGTCCACAATGTCATAGTCTGTCTGATCATTCATGTTATTGCAAGCAAGAAACATCACAGGCTTAGACAACAGACTGCAAACAAAAAAAAACACACTGCCCAAAGCTCACCTCTCTCACCAGCCAGCTGATCGGCTGAGGCTGCCAGCATGCATCAGTGCTGTCTTTGTGTTATTTTTATTTCTTTTGGGGATGTGAATGGCATGAGAGATGCATGTTTTGTGCTAATTTTATGTCTTTGTTTCATTGTTTGCTTGTATGCTGTTCAGAGATTTTTTTGGTTTTAATTTGAAACCGTGACTCTAAGGAGTGTGGTGACCAGTGACATCCCTCCCCTGGTGTTGTCCATCATAGGTGATGCCATAACATATCTCAATGGTGTCGGCACGCGCGAGCCGACACGCGTGAGCCGACACGCGTGAGCCGACACGCGTGAGCCGACACGCGCGAGCCGACACGCGCGAGCCGACACGCGCGAGCCGACACGCGCGAGCTAGCAAGCTGTACACATTTTGTTCATATATAAAACGGAAAGCACTTTTTTTATCTTGCATTGCATTTCGGGGTGGGAGCAGATGAGCAGATCATTTGACGTAAAGACACATGCAAACTCAACTCCTAAGTGCAACATATCTGCTGGCTCTTTTTTATTGGCTACTGCATGATGACGTCGCTTCTGTGCGACATGAATTAAGGGGAGTACAATCCCCAGACTATGGCGTTAGATTTACGCCACAATTACGTAAGCGTAATTATAAATACCGCATACAAAAACGAGTTTCGTGTGCACGTAATGCGAAATACCGGGTACAAGCCACAATTAGCGAAATGTCAAATACTGCGTATGAAAACATGTTTTGTACATACCAAAGTATGTTTCGCGTGTACAAGACCCACCACACATATGCACAAAACTGGTTTTACGCTTACGGCTTCTCTCCCCTCTATGCGACAAAACGTAGATTTACGCTTACGATGCAGGCGTGGTAACTGCCACAATTATTAACAGGAGTCGGACACAAGGTCTGATTGTGATTGGCTGTTAACTGTCCAATCGTAATTCAGAGGTGGGCTGAAAAAAACAGAAGAATGGCGCAGCGCTTTAGCGAACAACTACCATGTTGTCCATTAAAGTTGAAGAATAGTTAAAGGAGAAGGATTTGGACGCTTTGGTAAACAATTTAATTTCACTTGCACAACATTTTATTCAAAGATGTAAATACCTCAAGGCGAAGCCCAACATCAACAGTTGGATGAATGACCTCAAGTTCTACAAAAAAATCCTTGCATATCATGACGAACAAAAATGCCCAAAGACTATTTTCTTTAATGGAACGTTTTGCTCTTCTTGATTGAGATCCTCACGTTGTTCTTTTTTTTTTCTTCCTTTCCTAGTCCTTGTTGTTCAACTATGCAGTTTTTGTATTCAATATGTGCCTTAATTATTTGAATATGGATATTTTGAAATTTATTTTAAAAAAAAACAACAAACAAAAACAAATAAAACCATATAGAACTAAAGTAACAATATTGTTGAACCAAACAATGATATTTGAAAAAAAAAAAACTATTTGTATTAAGTTAATTTTGTCTTCTTATTATTATTTACATTTTGACTGTTTCATTTATAGCAGACAATATCGGTTTAGATTGTTTCATTACCTGACATGTTTTGGCGAGTCTTTCGCCTTCTTCAGAGTTTCCCTTAAGAAGGCGAAATACTCGCAGGCGTGATAAGTGTGTTCAAAAATATATATATTTTTACATTTTGACTGACTCAGGGACACTCTGAAGGCGAAAGACTCGCCGAAACATGTCACGTAATGAAATAACCTAAAACAATATTGTCTGCTATAAATGAATCAGTCAAAATGTAAAAAAATATATATATATTTTTTCAACACACTTATCACGCCTGCATCCTAAGCGTAAATCTACGTTTTGTTCGCGTTGAGGAGAGAGAAGACGGAAGCGTAAAATTGGGTGCGTACGCATGGTGGGTACAAGCGAAACAAAACATGTTTTCGTAGGCCGCATTTGACATTACGCAATACGTAATTGTGGGTTGTACGCAGTATTTCACGTTACGTACACGTGAAACTCATTTTTGTATGCGGTATTTGACATTACACTTACGTAATTGAGGCATAAATCTAACACCATACCAGATGACTGTTCGACTTCCTTCTTTTAAAATCAACTCCAACAACTCCTGTCTTAAATAAATTACCAAAGACGAAAACAAAGGACATTTCTCGTTGTAATTAGGGCCCGAACAGCGACCGCTGCGAGGTCCCTATTGTTTTTGTAGAAATTATTATTATTATTATTATTATTTTTGCAATTTTGACCCCCTTAACATGCACGAAAACTCACCAAACTTGGCAGTCTCATTGGGCATGGCGAAAAATTTGATATTTTAGCGTCGTCGCAAACGACGTAAACAAAATGGCTCTCTCGCGCCAACTAGAATGGGAAACAGAGGATTTCCTGGCCCGTTTGACCTAGGCCTCAGAAAATTGCCAGGTACGTATAGTACCTCGAGATATACATATAATTTCTTTGACGACAATAGTCTAATATGAACAGAAAGTGAGTTATGATTTTTTAAAAGTCCAACTTTCGCCCATTTTGCACGTTTACAGGGGTCTTTCTTTTGCACACTGATCCTACAGGGTTCATCCGATTGCTCTGGGACAAACACTGGGACAAAAATCTTAAGTTTCCGAAATACTATATGACGGGGGCGGGGCTTCAAAGTTTTCGTTTACTATTTCCTTCGCCGCAATGGACAAAATGCTTAATAACTCCGTGCACACGCTGCTAAAAATCCAAAACATCACAGGTACATAAAGAGTCAGTAGCCGAAGACATCTATATGTTTACATTCAGTTATACACCTTGCGCCACCTAGTGATGACAAAAAATAATAAAATTTACAATTTCACGTAATGCACAGAGCCCTTTAAACAAATCAGACTTAAAATTGGTCAGAATAGAATCAAGACATTGATCTTACCCCATACCAAATTTTGTGACTTTTCGTCAAATTTTTCACATTTGAGGATATTCCAGCCGTTGAGACCTCTACCAACTTATTTTTGATCGTAGTGGTAGCGCCACCAACTGGTAAAAGCAAATACTAATTATTTTCGTTGATGTTTTTCTCCGAGCAGGTTAACAAGGTCGCCCTCATATTTGCTCGGATGAGTGTTTAGGCCTTCAGGATGTCACAATACGAAATTCAGCATTTTTTGTGAAAAGCTGGGTGCGTGGCTTGGCACAGTTCACCAATAAAACAACATTGATTTTGAGGTTCTAAATATGAACGAAAACTCGTGAAACTTTGCACACATCAGGCTTGGCAACATCATCAATATTTTATCAGTAAGTTGTGCAGTTTTTTAAACATGGCTCGCCATTGCCCTCTAGAAATGTTCATAAAAGCAGGCCTGGTTGAGTGTTTCACCTAACTTTTTGAAAGTATGTATAAGGCCAAGACCTACAAAAAAGTCTCTTGCAGTCATGAGCTAAATTTTACAGGAAGTCGGCCATTTTGATTTTACTTAAAAGGGGGCGGATCACCACAATGGACGAAATGCTTAATAACTCTTCTGCACATCCTCGAAAAAATCCAAAACTTCACCTGTACATAACACGTCCCGACCTGAAGACATCTATATTTTATTATATTGATATACACACAATGCCACCTCATGGTATCAAAAATATGTATTTTTTTACTGTTTAATATACTGCATGGAGGCCTTTTAACGAAGCCAACTGAAAATTTGTCAGAATAGCTTCTTGACGTTGATCTTAGTCTAGGCCGAATTTTGTGACTATTCGGCAAAGGGCGTAGCCATTACGGTGCCACAAAAATGTATTAATCTCAGTGGCAACAAAAGCTACTGTAACATGAATAAGATGATCCTAACTTCTAGAAATTTTTCAAATTTGAGGATAGTCCAACCCTGAAGACATCTACCAACTTATTTTTCATCGTAGTGTTAACGACACTTACTGTTTAAAGCAAATACAAGTTATTTTTTTTTATACTTTCCTCAGAGTAGTTTAACAAGTTCTCCTATTTTGAGGTTCTAAATTTGAATGAAAACTCACAAAGCTGTGCATCCAAATCTGGCCTGGCAAATTAATCAATATTTTATTAGTTTGTCGTTTATTTTTTTTTTAAATGGCTCGCTATCGCCACCTCAAACAGTTGAAAAAAAACAGCCCCGGATCTGTGTTTCATCAAACTTTTTGAAAATTTGATGAAGCATGTACAAAGCCAAGACATAATAAGAAGCGTCTGGGAGCCACATTCTAAATTGACAGGAAGTCTGCCATTTTGAATTTACTTCAAACATTGACGAGGCTTTGACAACAAAAACTGCTTGAACTTTAACTCCACAAAAATTCCTTGTGAGGATTCCTCACGTTTTTTCTCGTAAATATTTCATATTTCCAACGTGCCAATACCCCAACGTTGCCAGGGGGGCGAGGGCCTTTTATAGCTGCTCGCCGCTCTAGTTCTAGTTAGTTTTTTAAGCGTAAAATGTAGTTTCAGTTAGTTTTCGTTTTTTTAAAGGCATTTTCGTTTTTATTTTCTTTCGTTAGCAAAAATGTTTTTTTAAATTTTAGTTTCAGTTATTTTGTTAGTTTTCGTTAACTAAAATAACGTTGCGGAGGTTCCAACTGATAAGTAATGTGAAAAATTACATGCAAAATCCGGAATTAACCAAAAAATACGAATTGAGAATAAAGACCTACAGTCTGAACGTAGCCTATGTCTGTGTATGCATGTGTCCCTTCTTTTCAAAATCAAAGAATTGTAAAAATGCAAAAATGTTTTGAAACATACACGTGCACGCACACACATGCACACAGTGCAAGTAGAAAACTGACCTCTGAACTTCTTGGGGGGGTTCTCCAGATCTCCAGCAGCAGGCTCCACCACACAGCGATCATCTACCAAGCTGAGGGCGCACGCACACGCGCACACCCCCCCCCACACACACACACACACACACACACACACCCACATGCACCCCCACACACACACAGAAGGATTGTTGTTTAGTCCCAGTGGCCCTTCTACATTTAAACCTGTTGACCTGGCCCCCTTGGTATCTTATCGTAAGCCAACAGTCTTATAGGTTGTAAATTGGAAAGTGATTTTCAATTGGACTGGCAAATCAGTGCTGTTGTTAGATCCAGTTTCTTTCATCTTAGGCAGCAGGAAAAGATAAAGCCGTTTCTTTCTCAGCAGCACTTAGAAACAGTAATCGATGACTTCATTATATCTCGGCTCGATTATTGGAATGTACTTTTTTTGGGCGTCAGCCGGTTCCCCCTTAAGCATCTGCAGTTGCTCCAAAATACTGCTGCTTGCCCTCTACCTGGAGCGCTGAAGAAGGAGCACATAAAGTTAATGAGGACCTCTTTTCACTGGCTCGCAGTGTATTTTAGAGTTTATTTTAAGACACCGTAGTTTACGGACTATAAGTGACACCTTTTTGCCTGGTTCTGCGACTCTGGAGCAACAAAAAGAAAAAAAATTCCCAGACAGTCACGAGGGGGCACACTAGACTTATGGACCGATACCTCATACTCCAACTGAGAACGACAAAACACAAATGCCCCTCAAGAGCATCATATTATGAAAACTACAAAGCTGCAAGCAGTGAAATTTGCAGCTTAAAACCGTAATCGAGTAGCAGAGAAAAAGTTTGGAGTGAATGACAAACTTGTTGGGGACTGTCAAAAATGGAAGGCAAATATTATTGCGATAAGAAAACAAAAACAAAAATTAAAGCTAGATGGCCATCGCCACAGAGCAACAAGTTCGCTAGTGGCTGCTTGAACAATGGGCTGCAGGAGAGTTCAGTTAAGGCACGTCTCCACACTCATTCTGTTGCCAAGACGATGAATATTAAGGACGAGGGGGGAGGACTTTCTTGGTGCTTTCGTTTCATGCAACACAACTGCCTCTCAATCAGAGCACGGACAAGGTGTCCAAAAACATTAACATGAACACTGGACACCTTTTCTGTTCATGTTTATTTCTTGTGTAGCTTTATAACCTTTATTGTGTTAGCATATCTTACACCTATTCAACCGGTTCTTTATTCTTTTTTTAATGTTAGAGCTTGCCTTCCAAGACAAAATGTTTCTTTTTGATCAACTATATTGCAAAATAAATTACCCGCATAAAATGCGACTTATACTGCAGTGCGACTTATGAGCGTTTTTTTGGGGGTTTTTTTATACCGCATTATGAATTTCTGGGCTGGTTCGTCTAATGGTCCGTAGCATAGTCCAGAAAATATTGTACTTCTATTTGTCTTCAAATCGTTAAATGGCCTCATCCCAGTGTACCTCTCTGAATTTCTCTACTCCAATGCACCTGCATGGTCTCCAGACGCTATTGGAGGTGCTGAGTACTAAGCGGAGCCTCAGAGCATTTTCTGTTGCCGGTCCTTCCCTATGGAATGAGCTTCCATTAAATGTTAGGCAAGCTCCCTTTCTGTCCACTTTTAAAGCTCATTTGAAGATGCATTTTTATTCTTTGGCTTACGACCAAACACTGTTCTGCTGGTTTCTGGTTTCTACTGTATATGAGGTAGTATAATTAATTATGTTTTATCTAATGCTTTCACATTTTTTGTTGTTCAGTTATTGCTATTTTGTTACACTGTATGTAAAGTGCTTTGTAACCGCTCCAGCGTTTGTGCGCTATATATGTATCGACCTGTATTGTGTTGTATTGTTACCGTTCATTGTCATGATTTAGAACAGGCATCACCAAATGGCGGGCCGCGGCCACTAGCAGTGACGTGCAGTCAGGCAGAACCTCACTAGCACCGTCTACTGGACGTCCTCTACATGTGAAGAGTTTAAAAGAAAATCTTTAAATTACTATATTAAATTATGTGGTATTTTAATTATATGGTCCATACTTTCCATTTTATTTTATTTTTCAATCCAATAATCATCAAATATTTCTCCATTCAAATAGCTGGATGTGTGTCTTTCCAATGAAGGATGAGCAGAAAGCGAAGTACATTGCAATAGACAAGGCATCACCAAATGGCGGACCGCGGTCCGGACCGGACCCATGACCAATCTATGATGAATTTTTTTCAGGGCGCATTCGGAAACGTTGGCGCTGCAATTCTAGTTAATACAGAAAAGGCGTCACTGATTTGAGCCAATCAAATCTTTTGTTTACGATCCACTGCCAATTGCGCAGCAGACCGGAAGAGAGTGCTGCTGACAGTATGCCTTGCTAAAAAGTTAGTGAGGTCGATGCGTCTTGTTTTAAATGAATGGACGGAGAAATTTAGTTTCGTTCTGGCTGCAGCCAATTTAAAACCAGTGTGCATCAACCGTCGCAACATTGCGAAGCGCCACTACGAAACAAAGCACCGCCCTTTTTTGCTAAATTATCCACTGAAGTTTGAGGTGAGCGCACGCAAAAACATCGAACTTCGAGTGCAGTATAACAGATTTTTACATTTTCGTTTACAGCCCAGCGGCATGCAAACGAATGTTCACTCAAAGTATCATGGATTTTGGGGAAACGTAAAAAAAAACATTCAGTGATGGGGAAGTTGTGAAGGAGTGCTTAAATACGGTTGCACAAACAATATTTAAAGGAAAACACAAAGCCCAGATGTGTGAAATAATCTACCAAATCCCAATGGCCCTGACTCCGTTCCAACCCAGAATTAAATCACTGGGAGGGCATTCACAAACTCATTTTTCTCATTGAGAGAAGTTAAAAAAATATTCAAAAGAAAAGTTGGTGTCAAAGCTCATTTTTAATTAGTTTTTCATGAGGACAGGCATTTTTATTGATTGTGTACTGAACATGTTGGCCTGTTTTACTTGGATAATTAGGCTTTCCATTTTTTTTAGGCTGATAACTCTTTGATTTAAGAAAAAAAGGTAAAAGATGTTAACTCAATGCTTAGGACTTGATATATTTCTGCACGAGATATTTTACTGTTTTTTCTGGAAGTAGCAAACTTAAGTTCCTGGAACCACATTTTCTTTAATGTGAAATAAACGCCTTATATTTGTTTGACTGGCAAAGGTGTTTGTGAACATTGCTAAATATTTAGTATTTAAGTGCGCTCTGTTGAAAATGACTAAATATTGAAACTATATAAAAATGTGAACATAGGCTAGACATTAAGGGAAGTTGGACTTTGGTTTGGACCTTTTAATTGGAAGAAATTTTAGTCGTGGACCTCTGTGACTTTTAATTGAATACCCCTGATTTAGAAAATGCTTGTTGTGTCTCTTCATTAATCCTTGAAGATAGTGATCATAATCTAATTCAATAAAACAATGTACTTCTTGTGAAGTGGATAATTATATCCGCTGTTACAAATTTAATTGCAATTGGTTTCAGTAATTTTGACTAAACGTGATAATCCATCCATCCATCCATCATCTGTACCGCTTCTCCTCACTAGGGTCGCGGGGGGTGCTGGAGCCTATCCCAGCTATCTTTGGGCAGTAGGCGGGGGACACCCTGAACTGGTTGCCAGCCAATTGCAGGGCACACAGAGACGAACAACCATCCGCACTCACACTCATACCTAGGGGCAATTTAGTGTTCAATCGGGTTGCCATGCATGTTTTTGGAATGTGGGAGGAAACCGGAGTACCCGGAGGAAACCCACGCAGGCACGGGGAGAACATGCAAACTCCACACAGGATGGCCGGAGCTGGGATTGAACCCACGCCCGATGCTGTCTCTCACTGTGAGGCCATCGTGCTAACCAGTCGGCCACCGTGCCGCCCACATGTGATAATATGCTTTTTAATTGAATTAAATTCTCCTCAATTTTGAGATCGCTCATCCCTGAATTTAATTGACACTCGGCAGCGAGGATAAGAAGCTAATGGATCCCAATTGTAGAGTAGAGTATACACATAAGCACGCACACGCTGAGGCACGCAGACATAAACACAAACACACACAAAAGACACAGACACACACGCATGCACACACTGATGTAAAGCATGAACAGGATGTGGTCACGTGTTCGTCCGAGAGAGATTTCCCGAGTGTGTGCCTGTGAGTATGTGTGTAGGGGTGTGGGTGGGTGTGTGTGTGTGCGTGCGTGTGTGGGGGTGGGTGTGTGCGTGTGTGTGTATGCGTGCGCACGCGCCTGTTTGTGCGCCTGCACGTTTGAGACTAGAGTCAGATGAATTCAGGTTAATTCAAAAAAAGCAAACGTGTTTTTAAAAATTCACAAAGTTTCTTGACTCAGATGGCTTGTGCAGCTTGTCTCACAGGTTTGACTGGTTCATACCTGTGGGCGACACACGCTGGAAGCTAAAGCTATGAAATATAACGTAGCTACTTTTTCCTTCTTCTTCTTCAATTGTCACTTTGTTTTCTTCGAGTAGAGCAGAGCTTATACTAAGTCACAAGGCCTCAGACCGTAAGAAAACGTTTTGGTTAAAGATTAAGTGGAATTGTAGCATTATTCATCCATCCATTTGCTGTACCTCTTCTCTTCAATAAGGGTCGCGTTGGGGGCATTTGGAGCCTATCCCAGCTATCTTCAGGCAGTAGGCGGGGTTCACCCTGAACTTGTTGCCAGCCAATCGCAGGGCACACATAGACGAACAACCATCCACGCTCACAATCATACCAAGGGGAATTTAGAGTGTCCAATCAACCTGCCATGCATGTTTTTGGAATGCGGGAGGAAACTGGAGTGCCCGGAGGAAACCCACGCAGGCACGGGGAGAACAAATTCCACACAGAAAGACCGGAACCGGAATCGAACCCACAACCTCTGCATTGCGAGGCCATCCTGCCGCCGGAATCGTGACATTATTTCACAGAAATTACTATACAGTGGAAACTCTGTTCACAAATGCTCAGGTTTACAAACAACTTGATTTACAGTTTAGAAAATATAGTGCTTCGGTTCTCACGTTATACTTCAGCCCAAAAACAGTCTCAAGGAAGCTCAGCGTTGCTTTTAGTTGTAGTGCGTGAACATCATTCACTCGAGCAGGTGTCTTTGTTTTTAACTCTAAAGAAGCCCTCACTATAGCTCCAAAGAAAGCAGTTTTACTTTATTTGCATGTCGGTGGGCAAAGGGGAGTGTCAGACAAATAGTCAAACTCTGTTGTGACCACCATTTCCCTCATACAGTAAAACACACTCCAAATATAAATATAAATATAAATATATATATATATATATATATATATATATATATATATATATATATCTCTCTCTCTCTCTCTCTCTCTCTCTCT
>NC_142393.1:33054059-33081559 GCF_059441095.1 Idiotropiscis lumnitzeri | reverse complement strand
ATGTCATAAAGAAAACTCTCTCTAGTTTTCTACATTTAATGTCAATGAATAATTACATTCCCTACTGTTTCCTGTTGATTATGGGCTGACTGCATTTTTAAATTAGTGTACTAATTGTGTGGTAGTTGTACAATATTTTATTATTTTGTAAAACATTTTCTGAAAAATTTAGAATTGCCTCCCTGATCTCTGTTCCCTTCCTCTTGCTACTTCCTCAGTTGTCATGTGATTAAAGGGCTGATTTGATCTCTGCCTGTTGTGTTACCCTCCCAACAACCAAACTAACAATAAACAAACATTGATCTGTTGCTTGGTCTCTGTTCTTCTGTAATTTTAATAAGCTACCTTTTGTTCTCTTTTCACATGTATATGTGGGAGTGGGGTTGACGCAAGTTATATGTTTATACCAGTTAAATATCTGACAGCACACAGTGGCGGAGCTAGACATATTCTTGTGGTGGCCAAGGATATCTCCAGGGTTCCGCAAAACAAAAACTCAACAATTAAAATCACGTTTTTATATTGAATTAAAATAACACAGGTACATACACCCTCGCTGTAATCACAGTTTAAGCCACCGCACACTACACGGTGCGTCAGACTAGGATCCAACCAGAGCAAAAAACGACCGTTGGCCACCCACCCAGGATTCCTTATATTGACTGTGCGAGCCTGTATTGCGCTCTGAGGAAAATTGTGACAGTCAAGGATGACGCAGGTTGCAGAACTGGTTTTTGACTGTTTTGAAATATTAAATTACATGAGGTGAAATATGAATAAAATTACATCTATTTGGAATATTCTCTGGGTGTCATTGGTTCTACTGTATCTATATTGGTGTTATAATCTACCCAGTTTATTTGAGTGTTTTGTTTTTAATAGGGCTGTCAATATTAAAGCATTAACTCTGGAAATTAATTTAAAAATATGTAACAGTTTGATTTGTTTGAAAAATAATTTGCCTACTTTGCATATGTACCATATTAGCTTTTCATCTTCAGCACATCTCAGAATAAAACACCCTACCCAAGTTACCACTGGGCCTTGCAAACCAACACTGCTGGAGTGTGGTGCTTGTGGGCAGTTTTGAGAATTGTTTCTGAGAAAAATGTTTGTAAACATGTCTCCGTTTAGATCGTATTCAAGAATCAAAAAATGGTATTCAAACAGTTTTTTAATAAACTATACTTCATATTTTGTGATTTTGCATTAATTCCAAGATATTATTCAAGTAAATATCTGTTAAAAGCTTCACAAAATAGCAGTTAAAAAATATGATTAATCATGGAATTTTTTTGTGATTAGTTAAAAAATTTAATAGCTTGGCAGCACTAGTTTTTAATTGAGCTCACAGTTGCAACATTCATTGGAAAACAGTTTCACGATCTGATGTTCCGAATTTCAAGACTCAATACCAATAAATTCGAATGTTATGTAAAAAAGTGAAAGACAAATTGACAAATGTTAAGATAAAATAGTCTTTATAATGTTAGGATTTCGTTCTCAATAAAGTGTAAAGTATATTAAGATGTAATTTATCTTGTTTCTCTTTAGGAACCACTCAAATATCTTGTACCCTCCCCATCTTTTTGTACTACACAGCCCATAAATAAGATGACCTGTACTTTTGACTTCTAGGCTGGCATCACTTACAGTAACACAATGTTAATAAATCTCCACTTTCAACCTAAATGATGTAGTGGAAAATAGACCAAAGTAGATGTTAATTTTAATCAAAATGTTCATGTAGTTTACACTCTGTGTGAAATAAATTTAGATGATGTATCAATCTTTTACCAGCAGAGGGTACTAACAAGCGTATAACAACTGCATTGCTGCAAGATGTGCAACGTAAAAGGTGCATGCTTGACCTAGGGCCCTTCCCAACTAGTATATAAAGCTGCTTACTCACGAATTAAAAATGTTTTGATCAGTTAAATATTTGACAGTCACCGCATGATCAATACAAGTCTCCAAGGGCTTCACACTCCCACAGTTGACAAATATTAATCCTTGTGTTATGCTCCGGTCAAATCTGCCTGTTTTAATAGTTGTATCTCAGCAATTAGTTTCAGTTGACCTAAGATTGCATGACTTTGTCCACTAAGAGAGTTTGAACATGCAAGCACACATGCGCACACACACCCACAGACACACCCCCACACACGAATACGCACAGGTTGCTGTCACATTCAAAATCTAAGAATGGCAACCAATCCTGGAACATGCAAACTCCACATAGGAAGGCCGAGCCGGATTCGAATCCCACACCTCTGCATTGCGAAACCTTCGTGCCAGCACTATACAGTGAGATGTCAAATGTCACTTTGATAATCGCAGGACTCAATATGCCGTATAAAGGACTGATGATGTCACATCAGAACAATGAGGCACAGGGGCCACTAAAAACATATAGAAGTTTAAAAGCAGTATTACTCACTAGAACTTAAGTTAATTAAAATATCTAACACAAAGAGTAGTGATCATGTGTCATGACCCGTGTCGGGCATGTCAGGTTTTAGCTGTTATTGTCACGCACCAGGCCATGTGTTGTTTGTTTTTGTCAGCTGAGTGGGGGGCGTCTCCTTCAGCGCTCGTTCCCGCCCTGTCTCGTCCGGCAGAGGAGACGCACCCACCAGCCACACACCGGTTCCCCATTAACCTCACACCTGACTCCCATCTGCTCCTCTAATCACCGGACTATTTAAGCACCCCGTGCCGACGGTTCGTCGTCGGTGCATTGCACAATTTCCCCGACCTCACTGACCATTGTTGCATTGCCCTATTGGCATGCCACTGTTGCGCTCGCTCGTGCTCATTGCTCATGTTACTCGTCACAGTTCCTGTTCCATAGTCCCGTTTAGTTCTGTCCCGTCGTGTTTTGTTCGTCCTCGTCGTTTCGTTCATTTGTTTCCAAGTCCCTAGTTTGCCTTTGTTTGTTAATTAAACTCCCCTCAAGTTACCTTGCCTTGGCTTCCCTGCATCTTTGGGTCCTCCTCCACCTCGCCTTCCAGTGAACCCTGACATCATGTGTAAGAATTCAGCATTTCAACATTTCCTGGCGACAAGAAACGTTGTTTCTGACCGTTAAAACTGTAGGCGCACAACTGGAAAATGTCTACGCGACCATTTTTTACCCTGAACTAACACTGACAAAAAAAAACATTCAGGCCGTACGCAAACTGAAATTTGATCTTTAATCCTTCTTGCCTTGTTGGTGTGGCTGAGAAACCGAACCTGTCAATAGCTGAGTCTGTTACTTGTCTTCTCTGAGCGCTAAGAACCAAACCAAGAAAGTCTTGAGCCCAAAATACCAACACTCAAAACATTTTTATAACTAAATGTAACGGAGTTAAAAAATATACTTAATACATTATTTTTCTCCCTGCTTGTGTTTTTGTATAAATATGATAATTTCACAGTTATTTTTGTATATTTGTGTATATTAAATCTCAACGAGTCACATCTATTTATTAATATTAAGTCATTTCCCGTTTAATGGACGCACTCTGCTTCCGTCACACCGGTTGGGCTGACGTCGCAACTTCATACATACCCTCACAATGTGATGACAATTAAGTTGCATTTGAAAGAGCTGCTACTTTGTTTCTTTTTTGTTGATTCTATCTCTAAATAGGTTGTATAGAGACATGTTACAATACAATACAATTACAATGTCTGATTCGCCGGCAGTAATAGTTTTACAAATGTTTTTCAGTGTCGGCGCAAATTCTTTTATGTGACCAACGCAAAGGAAGCATTTGTTTCAGATAAAATATTTTCCGTGTTTAAGGAGCAGATGTGCTAGCTTGAAGACAAACTGTGTGTCTGTATTGTCTTCTGCAGGTATGTTTAAAATTTCTGCCTTTGTTGGATAGATAGATAGATAGATAGATAGACTGTAGTTGTTGAACTGGGTCACAGCGCTACTCTTAGTGGGGTCCTTTGTTTAATTCACGAACACAAAAAAAAATTATTACATTATTACTGTGACCCAAATTTACACTAGGTGGTGCACATTTACATAAGAATAAAATATTACATTGCTCCTGAATGTCAACTGCGATTCAGAGGGCATAGACTTTTTAAGCAGTTTCTTAAAAGTGGCTTTTGCAGAAGCTTCAGTAACAGCAGGGGGCAGATTGTTATGGCTCAGAACAACATAGATCTACAAACATGAGTCCTGGGTCTGGGACGGGCCAAATGAGTGGCATATATTCCTAAAGAAAACACAGAAGATGATTATTGAGTCTGTCTTCGACTCTGAGCCATGAGAGGTGTACATGTATAGCAAGCTGAGCTCCAGTCAGAGGTAGCAGTCCAGTGCCAGTCAGGCAGCTTCGTTCTGTGCATTGTGGTTTAGACAGATGTTAAAAAACTATAAACATGATTGCAGGGGATCTGATCTCTTACATATTCACTGATTCAGGTAAATGTGCTGTCTTAACACCAGTGTGTTGGCCAAACACCACTTGAGGCCAACTCAAAATGATTCCCAATAAAAACACAAGACAGGTGTTTGTCTTTCCTTGCTCTTAAGTTTTCCCTCACTCAATGCACTTCAATCTTCATACATTGGTACACTTTTGTGAGCTACGGGTGTTTGGGTATTGTTGGAATTCCTAACTTTAAATGTACCAAAAGTTTACCAAAATAGTTCGAATTAATTATCTGACTCCATTAATGGTTAACCAAACACGACCTTCATCCAACAATTATGCGCGCTCATTTTTGAGAGAAAGATGACCAGGCAGCCGGCAACTTCACACGGGAGCGGATTTATTCCTAACACGAGATCTAATACAAAGCCTGGGGCTCGGTTCCTACCATTACAGCTCTGCGCGTCCCTGTACCCAACAGAGGACGACGCCCCCCCCGAGTTGCCCAGGATCATTTATACATTTCAGCAAACAAAGCAAAGATATCCTACTATTCTACTATTGGCTATGTGTCATCTGCAGTTAACTTTAGTTTTCTCTTAGTGGACGTCTTCTGCCCGCAAGGTGACGTGTCGGCTCTTCCCACGGTGCGCGCCAAGGCAGTTGTTTGTGCGCTCCACTGCCCATGAACCACTGGATCTGTTATTCTGCTCTCACGGTCGACCGTGTGACCATCTCACACAACAACTGCCGGGTGGCCTTGATCGAAGTCCGGGACCCTTCACGTCTGCACACTCAGTTCTCCGACGTGCGGCTCCTCCTGCACAAAACATCTGCCACCCATGCATTTCACACAGCCTGGCCTGACCTTTTCTCATACATTGAATTAAAGCCCAATCAGTATATATCTTTATTGCATTAAACTGAATACATGTCACTTGTCAAGCTTATAAAATCCTTTAATCCCTCTCATGGCCTCAGCGAACTGAGGCCATCACCCCCGCCAAAATAATAATAGAAAAATAATAACAGTAAAAAATAAAAAATGTAGAATGATATCTAAAATATTATTCCCTCTCATGGCCTCAGACAACTGAGGCCATTACCACTTACTCCGCTGAACCCCATGGACCTGCTGGCTGCCAGAGGAACCGGCTGTGGGTCCGACACGGGTATCATCATGTACTTGCCACCCGGTGGCAGCGGGCCCAAGGTGCGCTCGAGGGTTTTAACTGTAAGAGATCTGATACAAGGTATACAACAACATCCGCAAAGCACCATAATAGCTGTAAATACTGCCACTGAGATTAATATAGAGCTAATCAGACCTTTCCATTTAGCAAAGACATTCAACCATCCTGACCACATTTCCGAATCTACACCTGAATGTTCTTTCATCCTCTTGTTCAAAGTTTGCAAATCTTCCAATGCCTTGGTGAGACGCCCATCCGGTGCCGTGTTGTTTGTGATGAAACTACAACATTGATCCCGAAATATACCCCACACTCCTTGTTTTTCAGCCAATAACATATCTAAAGCAATCCTATTTTGAAACATTATTAATAAAGGTTTTGACAATTGTTTATGTACCGCCTCTAATTGATCCCAATTTAACTGGTCCAAATCTACAGGTGTCACACTCACCAGCATAATTAAAGTCACCAGGGCACACCTGCCAGAGGCATTGGTCGGCAGCCTGTCGTATAGAAATTTTCCACCATAACACAACCAGACGTCTGCACGGGAAAGCGGGGGTCCTGCTGGAAGAGACACATTCGTTTCACACCAATCCCACGGTATTTGTCCAATTGTGTGTCCTGCTCCATTCAACTTCAAACACGTAAAATTTTGCTTGGCCACCTTTTTATCAATCACTTAAATTCTCCAAATCAATTGTGTGATTGAATAATTTCGCATATATACCAACCTCGGGGTCTTGGTCACAAATTTTATAAAACAATATCACCTGTGCGTCTGTCAACCTATCCAAGCTGTCCTCCCGTTCCTCGTACATGACCGTCTGGTTGCAGTGGTACTGTAACATCACAATTTTTGTCTCCCCTCTGTCTGTCTAAAAAATAGTCTCATAGATTAGAAGCAAACATACTAAAAGCATAGAAAGCAAGCCTATCATTCAGAAATAATAAGGAAAAGGACAGCCGTGTCCATTTTTATGTTTGATTTGTATGTGTTTCAATTGGTCAGTATCTCCCCCTCTCTTGACCTGCCCTTCCGGGTGGTCAACCTTCAGGCTCACCATATCGGGGAAAGAACTCCGGTGCGGGTCGAAGTTGTGAGTAATAGAACCACTTACGACCTTTTGTATCTACCGTACTTTCATTTGATAAATGCTTTCTGTTTAATTAATGTTTAACATATTTAGTAAATATGAACCTGCTAAATTAAATATTTGACCTTCTGTCCCGTAAGTGTTTAAAATAATGCCAGCAATCGTTATACAATCCTTCAAAAAAATGCATGCTAAATAATCGCAATAATACCATAATTAATTGTATTCAATCACCTTTTTCAATTTGTTTGTGAAGCTTGTATCAGTCACTTGAATAATATATTTTAATTAACGTAAACCCACCAAATATTATATCTATTTCAATTTCCAGACTGTTGTAATAGCTTTCTTCGAATATAATCTAGTCATCCTCACAGGCATTACCCCCAGAAACAATTCTCCAACGTATTAATTTAGTTTTGCTGATAATCACCACAATCCAGCAGTGTTGGTTTGCAATAATGTCCAAATGATATCCAGCTAATATAGCACAATATTAGAATATGACTTCGCAACATGGGCAAATCATTCCTGAATTAAATAAAATTTAGTTCACTGAGTTCAAATATCTAACTGTGTTTAGAGATTCCAAATTAAGCCTTGAGCTAACGCTCCAATTTTGACTGTTTTTTGACAAATTTTTAAAGCAACCCAAATGAAATAGTATGCTTAAAATAAAAAATCCCAAAACTATAATAACGCAGATACCAAATTAAACCTTTTTTTTTTTTACGGGAAGAATAGGTGCTCTCCAAGACATAGACAGCTCCAAGACCGCTGCAGTCTTCACCTCCTATTGTCTCCTGAATGCTTCAATCCACCTCCAGGCCGTGCCCACACTGATTCTGTCAACTGGGGAGGGTGTAGAGACAGTAAAAACAATACACACACACAGAATTACCTCTTCCGAGTGACCCGTCTTGTGAAATTTTGGATGTTCGCAAAATCGAAGAATTTTTAGTGGGTGTTAAAATATGATATTCTGATAGTGACGCGGAGTATTCAACAACTATGGGGCCCAGATCTTTTGTATGATGCCGCGCATCAATATTCAATGTGATTTGTGACTCGGTGAAAGTAAACAATTCATACCATTTCCGCTGCTCAGGGACAAGGCACGCGTGCGAGGCAACGCCGGTAGTCATAACAAATATATAATCCTAATGGAAGATCTACTCCTGACTAAATTTAGATGAATGCATTTTGATAAACCAAATCATGTGTGTGATCACATGTACAATGTAATGTGTCATTTGCTGAATTGCATGGGTGGAGGTTGCTACACCACTCAGACCAGAGCAGGAACAGGGCATACCCACCGCGGGAGGATGGAGAACCAGGTTTCAGAGCTGCCCTCAGATGTTTCAGTTTAGTTCAGCCACTGGGAAGGAAGAGAGCACGACATATGCTCCCTCCGAAGGATGTGCACAGTCAAGTTCAGTCCCATCCAGAAATGCCACTCGAATTCCAGTGTTCGTTCAGTCTAGGGCAGTGACTCAGGCAATCTTGAGAGTCCACATGGCTCACTGGGAGATGCGGAAGGAGCTCATAGCTCGCCCTAATATCCAGCAGCATCGAAAACTTGTCCATCCACCGTCCTCGGAATGCAGGGACCTGCCAGTCCTCGAACGCTGAAGCTCCGTGGCCCTCTGTCATGGAATGGGGTACCAGCGGGTTGGTATCAAGAGTGCGTTGGGAGTGGGTAAAGGTGGCGCCCCCTGCGCTGGTGGAGCTCTTTGTGACAGGCATGGCACCGGACCAGAGGATGGAAGACTCCAGAAAGTGGCTCGGTATGGACAGCTCATCACCCAGTGATCCCACACCCCGCAGCATGAGCACACCCCACTCACAACCCCCGTCTATAACCACCCCTACCTCTGTTACCGCAATCCCGACCTCGTTGACCGCCCTGCTATGGACAGCCGGTCTGCTGTCGCGCCGCGTCACCCGAACCTTGCCTACGAGCAGCAGAAGTGGAAGGAGCAGGTCCAATGGGAGCCATTGGCTGCTGCCTTCGCTGCTCCCCCTTTTTTTAGTTTTTTTTATCTCTCTTGGCCTCCTTATCCTGCAAGTACAACAATTTTTAGTAACGCTCCATAATCCACTCCCATATTATCCTTTTCTGATGTTGTGCAAAATTATGTACAAAATGTGCTCTACTTAGACCGATTAAGCATTTTTTCATTGATTGACTGTTTCGCATGATGTCTGCACCCGGAAGGGGCACGCCCTTGTGGACGGCCAACTGGGACAGCTGTGTAATGACGACATTATTGGATGGGTCACTGCCGAAAGTCTCACTCCATCCACATAGACCAGACCTGTCTCCTCCCCTCCCCATCTGAAAGACACAGCAACATCAGCCCCAACGGGGCCAGAAATACTCTGATGCACGGCACGGCCAATCTCACCTGAGGTGTCCCCATTCAGCCGATGACCATCATGCTGGTCTGTAAGTCTGGCCTTGGCCTCAAGTGAGGACAGTTCCTGACAAGTACATTTTGTGCCAAATGTAACTCTTGCATCCCCCTACGGAGGACCTACCCTTGCATTAAGTGAGTAATTTTTCATAAAAACAGCGCAACTGCCCCACTTAACTGACATTAACTTCAAGTATCACCGCTGTGGTGCCGTATATCATGGAAAAGTCTAAACAATACAACAAAATTTTCTCTATCCTGTACTGGGTGTATGTTATCTAGTCGCGCACCCAATGTGAATAATAATAAAACCAGCGAGGCACATGAACAGGCTAAAGCAACAACTATATCTTAATCTGTTTCGTGGACCCTAAATTAGAATATCTTATATCTCCTCCTTGTTGAGGAGAACCTCCGGGATGGGCGTGATGAGGCACTATTTTAAGCGTTCTCCGGCCTTCTGGTCACACAGGTCACATGTCACCTCAAACCTGTGGAGAGAACTGGAGGAGTGGCACTTGCCAGTGAGAAGGGGTAAATTACCTCCCTTCTGAAACTTTAAGTTTTGCATAAATTTTGTGTAATAATGTCAATCAATCATTCACTTGATGCTTGAATTTAATTACTCCAATCTTTCTCCAATAACAATTTGAAAATCAATACTTGGGAGTGCAATAGGGATCCAGGTTGATCAGGCCTGTCCGCCCATTGCATCCTAAGTACTGTAAGGGCTTGCCGGTGTCCTTAATCAGGTTTTCTTCCTGAGGGCCGTCCCTTAAGCATTCACTCAAACCACATATACGTACAAACACTTTTTCTTTCACACTTTCATTCCCCTCTAGGTATCTAATTCCTTACCCAAAAAGATAATTTCCAATTTCCAATTCCACACCGAGACCCCTCCCTTGGCGCGTCCGCCTTGATTACACTAAGATTTATGATGGCAGATCCTTAATTTTGCCTCAATTCAGCCAGCGTATGCCAAAGTTTCCAACTGTGGTTCTCTTGATTTTCCTATTCAGTCCCTGTGATGTCGTTTCTCCTGGACGTAGCTGACAATCCTGCACCTGTGATGTCAAACACCTCATAGATGTGGATGTTAGCAGTCTGGCATTTATGAAATGCTGTCATGTCCCTTAAAAGTTGTCATGTCAGAGTTCGCGTCGTACAGTCATAAAACATCTGTCTTCCACCTTTGTCACATTTAATACACATCAGTTAATAAATCATCTACAGAACTTTTTAATCCAACTTTATATTTGGTAAACCAATCTCCTATCAAGGCTCATATTTTCTTATGGGGAACACAAATTCCTCTTTATTTACCTTTATTTATGCCAATGGATCCTTAAAAATTTTTCTTCATGCCACATAACAAGGAGAATCAAATTAACAATAACCGACAGAGAGTAGGCAGCAAAGAAAGTAAACAAAACTATCGTAGACCAAACAACCAGCTATGTTTATCAGCCAAAGGGAACACAGACACACACACACACACAGTGAGGAGATGAGTGTCAGGAAAAGAGACAAACTGGGCTGTGAAGGGATGGGTTGTATGGAAACAAACATAGGGGCCGCGGGCCACTCAGGGCCTCTGTGTTTTCCCCTCCTATTTGTCTGGAATTCATAAGGGGAAATCATAACTCAGAAAAATCATAAGGAAAATAAATATTATCTACCAATAGAACAGGAACATTTTACATGACCAGATTTAGAAAACTACTAAAATACTAGTAGGCCCATATCAATGACAATAGTCTCAAAATAAGTAGTTTTAAACTTGTTAGTTTTCAAACTGTAATATTCCGAACAGTATTCCTAAAACAACTCCACTCTGGATGGCCGCAGCCACGTGCTAACCAGCCGAGCCGAGCACCAAGCCACAAGTAAAGTGAGCTCAATCAATAATATAACAAAACTGGAACAACACAAGAGGGACACAAGAGCGGTTAAACTCATGAGAGAAATTCCTCTATAATAACATAAAAAATAGACATATTTTCCAACATGTTCGCCTTCTGCAACATGTCAAGCATATAAGGATCAAATTCCGACTGAGGGTATGAGCGTTTCAAAATGGCTTAACTAATGATTTGCATCGTTTGGTGTGTATTTGAGCATAAATTGAAGAGCGCTACTACTGTTAATTCATGAAATCCTGTTCATTTTAAGTGCAAAAATAGTGGATTTGTTGGTTCACGATATTGCTTTCTTCTAATTATTTTATGGCCCCTTTTTGTAAAGTAAAAATTGACTGACTGTATATTTTGCAGGCCTTCCCCATGTGTCAATCCAATGGGTCATATAGGGAACACTCATAATGTTATATTAAATATCGATATATATAGTGCTTTCTTATCCAATGTATCTTTTACTCTGCATAACAGAGCTATTGTTTTTTGCTAATTTTTTACTTTGTGCTCGATTGATGTGGTTTCCAACACGAATTCTAATTAAGAATGACACCTAGAAGCAGTTTCTCTTACTCTCGTAATATCAATACCATAAATGTCAATTTGAGAACCCATGTCTCTCCTCCTGTTACTGAATAACATGAAATTTGTTTTGAATTCATAATTATAATTATACTAATTAATTAGATAATTTATTTTAATCCAACCTTTTTGTTCTTTTAATTTCTTGTTTCACGCCCTTCCGCACCTGTAATATCTTCTCTGTCCAGTGTTTGTAATTTCCGTTTCCAGTGACCGGGTAAAGGGCAGAATCTGAGGACGTCCCGAGAAGCCGACTAATGTTGTAACTCACCTTGACAACGCTCTACTTGGCAGTGGCATGTTGATTGATGAATGTGTTGCTCCAGTGTCCACCAACATCTGGACTGGAGTGTCCGCCACTGTCAACTGAAGCATTGGTTCTGCCTGCCAGTGCTTCCCGAGCTTCCCAGGCCCCCCTATTCGTCCGGGCCGTACCACGGGTCAGCTTGGTAATACTGACCCCTTGGATTCGGCTGTGGCCACGGGCGGGGCTGCTGCGGTCCCCCTTGATGTGGTGGCCCTGCTTGCTGGTTCTGCTCCTCCACCCCTGGTGGTGGGTTGCCATGACAATCACGTGCCCAGTGGTCAGAGGACCCGCAGTTGAAGCAAGTCCCTGGAGCGAACCCATTCCGCCCCCGGCCTGGGGGGGCGCCACGACCCCGCCCTCTGTATCTACCACGGAACCCTTGACCTTGGCGCCGTCCAGCACCCACTGGAGTTTGATACATCTGTTTTTGTTTCACCTTTTCTTGTTTTGCCTCACCATGCAACTTTGCCAACTGTAGTTTACCCAAACTAGTCGCCAGAGCGTCAGATTCCTTTTGATCTTTATTTGCTTTTTCCATGTCGATGCGGCAATGGTATATCAAATGCCTCTTAAATCTCGGTTCCGGACAAACCAAAATGTCCGGATCAATTCTCAAACTCACCTGCACCTCATTCACACTCTCTTCCTCTTTTATCGCTGTTAGAATAATATTAAGAGGTTATTCTACATTTGCCGTGACACAGCTTTATTTTAATACGTAGTGCATATCACATGTTGCAAATCTAGTGAAGTAGATTATGCTTGAGTGTTTGCAATTTGAGTGGAAATGCAGAAGAAAAGCTGACGCAATCAACATCGTGCTGAATCCTGATAAGAGATGTTTGCTGAAGTCTGCTGCAACTACGACGACACCTATGCTAAAGAAGAATGTCGAGAATAATAAAGAAATTCTTATGAAGTGGCTACAGAGAAATAACATAAGAACAATTATTAACAAATGTAATAAAGAGAAGTTGATATCACACGGCACAACATTAACTACACGGTATAGGTTTTGTTGCTAATTTTGGTTCACACATTAACTAACAACTCTGGGAACAGCCACCTGCACCCAGGTCAAGTCGACTCCAAATCAACATGAAAGAAGTGCGGACGTGAGCAGGATCAACAACAGCTGCGACCAGAATAAACATACCCTTGATCTGTTGTGTAAACCTGTATTGTGATATAACTCGTGATTTTCAATAAAAGGCCCAGGGAGGTGCAGTAAGCTTCAGAGATTCGACCCGATCACTGGGGTATCATCTCTCCTGGCTGCCAGACTCTTGCCACTTGTTGTCCGTGTCTATTTTGTCTCTGAATTTCCTACTTGTCATGGTAAGGGTCGCTCCACCACATTTGGTGTGATTCTCCCGTGACATTTCAGAGTTCGAGCTGGATGGTGACTGGATCGAGCGGAGGGAACAGTGATGGCTGAAGGAAGACTGTGCACAGCAACTAGTATTAAAACCCTCATTTTGAGGCCAGCCTCGCTAGAACATCCCGACGCTCGGCTCGATCACCATCCGACTGAACCAGAAGGGACAGCACGGAACACCAGGGGTAAGATAAACTTTAAAAATATACTATGTCTGATTGACGAACCTGACAATCGCCCCCAGCGCAGTGGCAACAATTGCCAATTGGTGAATGCCTCGTCTATCTTTCTCCAATTCCTTCACTTCCTTCTCAAGTTTAATACGCTGTCGCCATCCAGCTTGGCTCTGATCCTCCTTCATATCTCAAATATTTCGACATTCTGCTTTCCTTTTTCTGTAACTGCCTCGCTAACGTCGACATGTCCCATGTTCCGGGACCACCGCGAAACAAATCATCCTCCTTTAATTTCAGAAACAACTTCTGGCTCCGTTCTTTCACCTTCTTAATTTTCTTACTTTCTATTCCACTAATCAACTGTGATTCCAGCTTTGCATAATGACCATTAATCTCCGACCAAACCTCAGCCCGCTCGTCTGAAACGCCGGACACAAGAAAACTCTCACATTTCCTCCCATTCTCCATCTCGAAATCCACCCGTGCGTGTCCCAAACACTTTTTATGCAGCACATAATGTCCATCAATTTCTTGCCTCACACCATCGCTTTCATACGGTTCATCGCAACCGAGCCCCATATCGCACCTATCTCCACTCCTCCTGAACAATCCACTCCCGTGCGTCCCAGCCAAATATCAAACAAAACATTCCAAATTATATCACACCAATCACACTGCTTACACTTGCACACAAATCGCGATACGTAAATCCCAGATTTTACACCATATCAATACCACATATAGTCTATTTTTGTAATAAGTAAATCCCAGATTTTACACTTTATTACGACTTCGCGATACGTAAATCCCAGATTTTACACCGTATCACGTAAATCCCAGATTTTACACCGTCACAATCCACACTTTTAATATTTAATGTCCCAATTATCCCCGCTTTCCTCTGTTACATTTATTTTTCCCCAATTGTGCAGAATTCAGACATGTAGTAACAGGTATTCTGCTTACCTTTTAGATGTGGTACCACCAGAGGAAAACAGGTCTAAGTCGGGATTTCCTTTCCGTTCAACAAGTCTTCACTTGGTGTGGATAAGGGTCCCTGATCCCAGACCCTGTGGTTCTCTTATTCGAAGTCTGTGGATTTCTTTTGTAGTCCTCTCCCTCTCATTACGTCGGGGTCACCAAAAATTGTTGGAATTCCTAACTTTAAATGTACCAAAAGTTTACCAAAATAGTTTGAATTAATTATCTGACTCCATTAATGGTTAACCAAACACGACCTTCATTCATCCAACAATTATGCGCGCTCGTTTTTGAGAGAAAGATGACCGGGAAGCCGGCAACTTCACACGGGAGCGGATTTATTCCTAACACGAGATCTAATACAAAGCCTGGGGCTCGGTTCCTACCATTACAGCTCTGCGCGTCCCTGTACCCAACAGAGGACGACGCCCCCCCCCCCGAGTTGCCCAGGATCATTTATACATTTCAGCAAACAAAGCAAAGATATCCTACTATTCTACTATTGGCTATGTGTCATCTGCAGTTAACTTTAGCTTTCTCTTAGTGGACGTCTTCTGCCCGCAAGGTGACGTGTCGGCTCTTCCCACGGTGCGCGCCAAGGCAGTTGTTTGTGCGCTCCACTGCCCATGAACCACTGGATCTGTTATTCTGCTCTCACGGTCGACCGTGTGACCATCTCACACAACAACAGCCGGGTGGCCTTGATCGAAGTCCGGGACCCTTCGCGTCTGCACACTCAGTTCTCCGACGTGCGGCTCCTCCTGCACAAAACATCTGCCACCCATTTATTTCACACAGCCTGGCCTGACCTTTTCTCATACATTGAATTAAAGCCCAATCAGTATATATCTTTATTGCATTAAACTGAATACATGTCACTTGTAGTCAAGCTTATAAAATCCTTTAGTATGGATGTGTTTATGTGGCTTTCCTAAAGAAAGACATAACATAGGCCATGAAATGTGAGTCCACCACATAGTTTAAGACACTTTCACTTTCAGGGGAAGTCAACTCAGAAAATTTCTTGAGAAGAATTTCCTCTATGCATGCCCACTTGTCAAAACGTTTTATCGTATTTTCCGGACTATGAGCCGCTACTTTTTTCCTAGATTCTGAACCATGTGGCTAATACAACCGTGCAGCTTTTCTGTTGATTTTTCTTTCACCGGTAGGGGCGCTCTATAGTGCAGAAAATATGCTAAATAATTTTTTTTTTCTCTTGGGTCTGTTCTGTTTTAATTAGCAAAGTTGTTGCTGTGTTTTAACAGGCAGTTTTAACAATCTGTTTATGCACCTTTATGTGAACTCACAGTAGAAAATTGTTTTGTACATGCAGTGAACAACTAATATTTGTCAACACATAAAACTGCGGCTTATAGCCTAGTACGGCTTGTATAAAAAAAATTGTTTTTCCAAAAGAGAGTTACTGCAGCTTATATGCAGGTGCGCCTTGTAGTTCCGAAAATACGGTAATATTGCATTCGTGGAATATGTGTTAAGCAGCAAAATCTACCCGTTTTTAGGTATGTCAGTTGGGCGGCCATGTTGTCACTTCTGTCAACTGAAAATAATATCACAGTGACTTAGGTCTTAGATAACCACCAATAATGGCTTAGAAATCACAGAAAAGAGGTGAGCAAATAAGAATGCTAACTTACTAGGACTTTGTAGTCCTCTCTACAATGATAAATAAAATAAACATTTAATTTAAAAAAATACTTTTCTGAGACACAACCAATCTGGTGAGTGGGCATGGCCCCCTATTGGCCCGCTGGTACCCTGAACTATGTGGCCCCAGTGATGGGCACAGCTAAATGTAGCAGAAGGATCAATGTACCTTCATCAGAAAGAAAATGTCCATTCAATTGTGTCAGACAAAAAGTGAAGCAAGCAGTGTAGAGTTAATATCAATGTGCATTTTGCACATGACTGTCTATTTGTATATCCATGTGCAGCTGTTATGTTTTATGGCTAGCACAGCTATAATAAAAGCCAAACGTTTTATTTCAAAACATTGTACATCATCAATTTGAACACAGTATGTATGGCAAGATCTGGTTTTAGTTGGGAGGTTCATGGCTTTTACACAAGTACACAAACAGTCAGCATTTAATATTATTTAATACAGACATCAAAATTCATAATGCAATTTGTTCATGTTTAAATATGAATAAGGAACCCAACAAAATGTTACAGTTTAGATGTCAGCAATAAAAACGAGGCAGTTCACAATTTCACATAGATCAATTCCCTACAGCATACTGTACAAAAACATGAATCATGATACACCAATAGAATGTAATAAGGCAAAAAACAAAAAAACAACAGTGACAACAGATGTTTGTCCTAGTTTGAGTTTTCGTCGACTAAAACTAGACTGAAACTATCACGAATAGGAATGACTAAATCTGACGAAAACTAATGAGCATTTTTGTCCAAATGACGAAGACTAAATCTAAAGTGCATGCCAAAAACAACACTGCTGTCAAATCCAGCCATCGGGATTACAGTAAAATACATTCCTTCAGGTAACACAAACATAAATCACAAGTCAGTTGTTTTCCGCTTATTTTGAGGGGCCAGTTTTAGCCCAAAATGGTAAGGGCGATTATTTTGTTTTAGTCCAGCCCTGCACACAAGTATGCACTAAATAATGTACCATATATTAACATTTGGCAATTTAGGGTCAGTGTTTTTCATGCATATGACACTAGAAACCCATTGTAACATAAACTGCAATCTAAAAATATTTTTGGATTAAGACCAGAGTGATAAATGTAATCCAGCATCTAAAAAACACAAAACCAAACATTAGTGCTCAATTCTGTAATTTTCAACCATAATCTAGAGTATTAAACTCACACCACATATCACTCTCTAATGTTCAAAATGATGTCCATCATTAATTCACAAGGGTAGAGGAGATGTAAATAATGGCGTGCAGACAGTCTCGTTTAGGAGGCCAAACCAAGGAAAAATCCTCCAACAAAGCCACTGGACAAGACGATGTTTCTCTTAATAAAATCGGTGGCCTGTATGAAAGGGGAGGAAATCATGACAAATCAGCAGACCTGATAAAGACATTTAAAAATAGTTGCATAAAGCTCAACGTAAAAAATAAAAGTGAGTTTGGGAGATTATTCCTGTTTCACATCTTCGTTTCAACGGAGTTTGCCTTTTTAAAAATGCTAGCAAAATTTGAACAGCGCCTCACTTCACCCCATTTATTGTGAAACAAAAAAAAAATTCTACAAAAAAAAACATGACTTCCGGTGGAGAGGGCAAATGGAGTAGACGCACGCATTGCGTGCTCCCACACTGAATGACAAACCCTAACTTTTTGTAACCACACTTTTTCATATAAATATCTTGAATAATTTTGGTCATATTTTTTGGTATTCCCCATGGCATCTGGTACCAGACTGGCAAAAGAAAAAGACATTAAATAAGACGAGCCGCTCATCTCAGCTAATCACGTTAGCATGGTAGCTCTCACTGGCCTGCTGGAGGAACATCGCAAATCCATAACTTTGGCAATGTCGGCGGAGTTCAAGTCGGCCTTTGCTTCTGTGGAAACTAAACTCGACTCTTTGCAGGCTGTCGTCACGGGCTACGGCGAACAGATTGTAAGCTTGGAGTCCGGCCTCAACTTGACTAACAACCGCAATCAAAGTTTGGGGGCTACGGTCTCCATGCTAACAGAGGCCTGCGCTAGCCTTAAATCTAAGAGTTTCGAGACCTGGAGGGGCAAAGTCGACGTAACAACATCAGAATCATTGGCCTTCCGGAGTCGGTGGAGGGCCCCCGAGCAACAACCTTTTTTTCTGAGGCTCTCGTGGAGATGTTTGGAGAAGAACTGCTGCCGACCTTATCGTTTTCTTTTTCTTTTTTTTCTGGGATAGGGCTTTTATTTGGAAAGAGGGGTTCGATCTCTGAATGTTTGCCTGTGGGAGCAGTAATGGAAAGGTTGTTAAGGATGTATAGAAACTGGAAGCTACTTAGGGATAGGTGTGATGTGTGTGCGTGCGTCAAGTTTTTTTTTTCTTTTGTATTCTTGTTATTATTATTATTATTATACACCCCCACCCCCCATTCGCCAACCCCCAAAGCAACTTCTCGCTTCAAGTCTTCCGATGAAGGGTGAGTAATTTTCTTTCACGACGTGGTTGGGGCTGTAGATTGGTGTCGTGGAATGTTAGGGGAGTCAATATGGCGACCAAGAGGGATAAGGTGTTTTCACACTCAAAACAACTCAACGGTGAAATTTGTTTTATCCAGGAAACTCACCTCAAAAACTCTGAGGTTACCCGTCTCAAGAAACCCTGGATGAGTCACGTATTCCACTCAATACTTTCTGTGAGGGCCAGGGGTGCACCGATTATTAATAAGACTACATAATTTGAAATTTCACTGTTATGCTGATGATACGCAATTATACATGCCGTTGGATATAACGAATTCGCGCGACTGCTATAAATTAGAGGCGTGCCTTGCCGAAATTAAACAATGGATGTCTTTCAATTTTTTGCGTCTTAACTCAGATAAAACCGAGATGCTCATCATTGGACCAGCGCGTCATCGGTACCTTTTCAAAGACACCACTCTGAATATCGATAAATGTAATATTATCCAAAAGGATTCAACAAAAAATCTCGGTGTTATATTTGACGCAACTATGTCTTTTCAAATGCACATTAAAAATATTACTCGAACTGCGTTTTTTCATCTGCGTAACATTGCTAAAATTCGCCCAATTCTATCAACGTGTGACGCGGAAATCTTAATCCATGCGTTTGTTACGTCTCGCCTCGACTATTGTAACGCTTTGCTCTCGGGTCTCCCCATGTCGAGTATTAAAAGTCTGCAGTTAGTTCAAAATGCAGCAGCTAGACTCTTAACTAAGACGAGAAATTACCCCGATATTAGCCAATTTGCATTGGCTTCCGGTCCACTTGAGATGTGATTTTAAAGTTCTGCTACTTACTTTTAAAATATTGCACGGCTTAGCACCTTCTTATCTCGTTGACCTCGTGGTACCATATGTTCCGTCCCGAAACCTTCGCTCACAAAATGCTGGTCTTTTAGTGATCCCGCGAGCCAAAAAGAAGTCCGCAGGTTCTCGAGCGTTCTCTATTCGGGCACCAATGCTTTGGAATGCACTACCCTCAGATATTAGAGGCGCCACCTCAGTAGAAATGTTCAAAACACTATTAAAGACGCATTTATACTCTTGTGCATTTAGCTGAAATATTTGTTGGCCTGTTTACTGCCGCTTTTTTTTCTTTTGTTTTCTTTTCTGCCCCCTTTTCCCCCGGCTGGGGGATTAGGTGACGGTGACCCACTAGGAAGTTTAAGGCATTGACCAACTGGGCATGCACCTGTTCCAGTGATGTCGTCTTCCTGCAGCGCGACATCTGATCAATTTATTTATATACTTTAGCATCTAATTTAATTATTTGTTGGCCTGTTTACTGCCGCTTCTTCTCTTTTCTGCCCCCTCCTTCCCCTGCTTGGGAATTAGGTGATGGGGACATGCTTTGAAGATCACGGCACTGACGAACCGGGAAGGGACCTGCTCTGCCGAAGTCGTCTTCATGCAGCGCCTTTTCTGATTTCCTTATATTTCAGCACTTCATTGAACTACTTGTTGGCCTGTTTGCTATTTCTGTTCTTTCTTTTCTGTTCCCAATTCCCCGAATTAGGTGATGGCGATTCACTTGGAAGTGGCTGTACTGAATTTACACCAACTGACCGGTACAAGATCGAAGGCTCATCTTCGGATATGCTGCCATGGATATTACGGCCCTGGATGAGGACCCACTCCACTGAAGTCATCTTCCTGCAGCACTTCATTCAATTGACTCTTATATTATCTCATCTATTATTGCATAGCATCATTGTATGTGTCAAATGTTGCCCAGTTGGCATCCATTGCAGCCCGGTCATCCTGGAAGGGGGATTCCCCCATCTGTGGTCCCTTCTCAAGGTTTCTCACTTTTCCCCTAATTAGGTTTTGTGAGTTTTTCCTTGCCCTCCTGGGGGTTAAGATCGGGGATGTCGATTGTGGCTATGTAAAGCCCTTTGAGACTGTCTGTGATTAAGGGCTATACAAATAAAATTGACTTGACTTGACTTGAACCGACATTTGGTCGCTGATCAAAATGGCCACTTCATTGCAGTTTCTGGAAGGCTTTTCAATGTACCGGTACTTCTAGTCAGCGTTCATGCTCCCGTGTGGGATGACGATCAATTTATCACTCGTCTCTTCTCCTCTTTTCCGGATATGGATCATCCATCCATCCATCCATCATCTATACCGATTCTCCTCACTAGGGTGCTGGAGCCTATCCCAGCTATCTTCGGGCAGTAGGCCTGGGACACCCTGAACTGGTTGCCAGCCAATTGCAGGGCACACAAAGACGAACAACCATCCGCGCTCACACTAACAACACTATCCAATTATAGGCGGAGATTTTAACCTCATTCAGGATCCTGTTTTGGACAGGTGCTCCTCTAGGCCCTACAATTTATCTAACTCCGCCACTACGTTAAAGGCATTTGCGGACCAACTTGGTTTGAGCGACCCTTGGAGATTCCTTTTTCCTTCAAAGGTTTTTTTCGTTCTTCTCTAATGTTCATCGCACCTACTCTAGGATAGCCTTTTTCTTTTTGGACAATAAATTGCTGGATTGGGTGAAGTCATGTGAATACCATATCATTGTAGTTTCCGACCACGCCCCTACCTGAGTAGATATAAATTTCCCGAACTATTCAATCCCAAACAATAATGGGAAGCTTTCTCATTTTCTTTTGAATGATACAGATTTTTAACTCTTTTTCCGACAAGAAATGTCCATCTAGTTTCAAATAAATGACACCCCGGACATCTCAAGAGCAATACTGTGGGAGGCATGCAAAGTATACTTGAGGTGGCAAACTATTTAGTTTGCTTCTCAGAGGAAGAAGGTCAAGATGGGCAGGATATCTTGGCTTTCGGATCACACTCTCCAGGTTGATGCGCAGCATGCCGCAAGCCCCTCGGATGCTCTTTACAATGAACGCCTCAAGCTTCAGGCTGAATATGATCTTTTGACAACTACTAAAGTGGAAGTGAAGCTGCTGAGGATTAAATGCTGTTACTTTGAGACGGGGGACAAGGCCAATAGACTTCTTGCTCATCAGGCTAGATCCGCGACCCTCTCTCGGCTGATAACAAGTAAAGGATAATGTAATCATGGCAGTCATGATCTAAACAGAGCAAAGGGTAGACTGCTAGGAGCCACCAGCATGACTTTTGTTGTCCTGGCATGAAAGTCCATTGTTTCAGAGGTGTCTCATTCACACCTCTTTTGTTGCAGCCTTGATCCAATCTTCCTGCATTCCTCTCCTGAGGGTCTTGTCATTAGCATGGTCTAAACTTCGGTTACACTTAAAGGATTTCATACATTTGACTATTAAAGGAATATAAGAGTTTGAGTTTAACATTGTTCATTAGATGTTGGTGCATCCAGTGTATGAAAATGTGATATTGTAAAATGCTGAGAGTGTGACTGGTGGAGCGAAACTGGTTGCGGGGGGTGTGCGAGAATGGAATGTTTCAGGACAGATGATGATAGCCGCAAGGAGGGAGCGAGACGAGATGACTCGGGGGGCAGTGGATGAAGGAGCAGCCATCAAAAGATCACAACCAGGAGGAGCCACCACGGGATTCGGCGGGGGAAGAAAGACCAATGAGAGCAAGCTAAAGTTAACTGCAGGATACACATAGCCAATAGAATCATGCCAGGATGCCTTTTTCTCTGTTCCATTTGCGTATTGTATAGTATGAATCATTACTGGGCAACTCGGAGAGTACATTCGCTGGTGGCAAGAGAGGTGTAGAGTTGTATTGAGAGGGACCCGAGACCCAGGTGCCATGTAGAAAATCTGAGTGTTAGGAATAAATCCACTCGTGTGTGAAAATGCCGGCTTCCTGATACCTTTCTATTGCAGAACGAGCGCGCATATTGTTGGATGAGTGAGAGTTGGGTAAGGTCGCGAATTGGAGTCAGATTACTAATTTGAGGTTACATTGGTTTAAAATTCAATTCTAACATTGATATAAAGCTAAATTCCAACACAAGGATTAGGTCGACAACTGGAGCATTGATTTCGGACCCTACATTGATTAACGGTAGCTTCGTGGATTTCTACTCAAACCTATATGAATCAGAATACTCGCCTTGAGATTGGGAGGGTTGTAACCCTCTTGAAAACCTTTCTTACCCAACAGTTGATATAGGTATGGCCGAAAAGATGGGTGCCCCGATCATGTTGTCGGAGGTACGTGAAGCGATTGGACAACTGCAGTCTGGTAAATCACTTGGCACCGATGGCTATGGAGTGGAGTTTTATCAATTATACGCAGATCTGTTGGGGCCGCACTTGGTTAATGTCTACAATGAGGCGTTCTCCATTGGCAAGCTTCCTCCGAACCCTTTCGGAGGCTGACATTTGCCCTTTGCTTAAAAAAGATAAGGACCCTCTGGAATTTGGTAGCTACAGACCCATCAGTTTTCTGAATGTTTTCCAGAAGATTTTGGCCAAAATTCTGGCCACAAGATTACAGCGTCACTGCCTGGTCTGGTTCCTCATGACTAGACTGGGTGGGTTTATGGCTGGCAGAAATTTGGAATCCAGCACTAGGCGTCTTTTCAACATTATTGGCTCCCCTGGTGTTGAGGTGCCTGAGGTGGTGATTTCTTGGATGCAGAGAAGGCATTTGATAGGGTTGAGTGGAAATACTTATTCTCTGTTTTGAGTAAATTTGGCTTTAGTTCTGCAGTTCTGCCCTCATTGCATGGATTAGACTGGCCGACGGCACACATTATTACAAATGGTGTGAGGTCGGATTGCTTTGCCCTCCATTGAGGTACCAGACAGGGTTGTCCCCTTACCCCCCTTTTTTTTGCTTTGGCAGTCGAACCATTGGCCATTTGGCTTTGAACTGAAGAAGGGGTCGGGGCATAACAAGTTATGGCATTACCCATACGCTATCCCTCTATGCAGATGATTGGTTGCTGTATTTGTCGAACCCTTCTTCGTCAATCCCCACTGTAATCAAAACCCTAAATCAATTTGGCAAATATTCAGGGTATAAATTGAACTTTGGTAAAAGTGGAGTTCTCCCGATTAACCGCCTAGCCATTACATCTCGGTCTCATTCCTTCCCTTTTAAGACGACGTCGCGAGGGTTCCGTTACCTAGGTGTGTTTTTAACTCAGAAATTTGACAACCTTATTCAACATGAATTTCCCCCCGCTAATGGATAAGTGTAAACAGGATGTGGCCCGATGGTCCGCTATTCTGCTATCACTGGCCAGTAGGGTTATTTTGTGAAAATGGTGATGCTTCCCAAGTTTCTATACCTGCTCCAACATATTCTGGTGTTTATCAGAAAATCTTTTTTTCCCCGCTGGATTACTTGATTTCTTCATTCTTGTGGCTGACTAAGCCCCCTGCATCGAAAAGACCATTCTACAATTACCTAAACATCAAAGTGGCCTTGAGCTGCCAAGCTTTATTAGGTATTACTGGGCATGCAATATTGGAAAACTTGTCTATTGGTTGGATGGAGTTCTACAACGTGCCTTTCATGGGCCCAAATTGAGGCGAATTCCTCTGAGCTTTCGCTTCATTCTCTTCTTACCGCCCGGTTGCCTCTTAAGGTACAATTTCTCTCAGGACGGTTGTCCTGAATTCTGTAAAAATATGGACTCAGTTCCGTAAAACTTACGGCTTAGTTAAGCCATCAATTCTCGCTCCAATTTCAAAGAATCATCTTTTAACACCGTCTGATTTTGACCCCTCTTTTGAAAGATGGTGACACAAGGGTTTGGCACGATTTAGGGACCTCTACGTGGATAACCAATTTGCAGACTTCAGTGAACTTGCGGATCAATTTGAGCTACCTCAGACACATTTTTTTTCATTTCTCACAGGTTAGGCACTACTTATTCTAATTTTCCTGGCCGGCCACCCAACTCCTTGGTTGATTTGGTGCTCAACCTAGACCCTACTCAGAAGCGTTCTATATCGACCATTTATAATCGCATGGGTTCACATGACTATCAATTGCTCGATTCTGTGTAGGGGATGTGGGAAGAGGAGATTGGAATAAAGAAACTTGATGACCAATGGGAGCATATCCGTAAACTTGTTCATTCCTCTTCTATTTTAACTGGGCATGGTTTGCTTCAATGCAAAGTTCTTTTTAGAATACACTACTAATTCAAGACTGGCTAAGATATATGGTAATATAGACGACAGCTGTAATAGGTGTAAACAGTCACCAGCTAATCACAGCCACATGTTTTGGTCGTGCCATAATCTTGTCCAATCTTGGCGTCAGATTTTTGATACGCTGTCAGTGGTACTCAACGTCCAACTTGACTTTGATCCATGGACGGCTCTCTTTGGTGCCCTCCTCTTTCGTCGCTAGGTCTGCTGGCGGTTAAACGCCGTGTATTGGCCTTGACGACTTTACTGGCGAGACGCCTGATTTTGTTTAAATGGAAGCTGGTGATGCCTTCTCTAAAACCTGGCAACCCTTCAAGGAATACTAAAATAACCTTGTGATTTGTCCAGAAAGCGAATGGATGCCCTCCCCTCATCCCCCAACACTCTTCTTTTATTTTATTATAAGCTTTATTTTATTTCATTTATTCATTTGTTTATTTTCATGTATTTATTCGATGTATATTGTTGGGTAGTGTGTGTTGACTTTTTTGCCACCATCGTTCCTTGGGCTGTAGTAAATTATGTATATTTCTAAACATCTAATAGCATCTCTTTTAATACTACGGTCGTTACTGTTTTATTATTATTGTGATTTCATTTTCATGTATTGTCTGCCTATCTTTTTACACATGAATATGCTTTATTTGTGTGTGTGTGTGGGGGGGGCGTGTGCATGTGTGAATGGATGTTGCTAACAGTTTGTTAGTTTGAGAGCAGGCCGTTTATGCTTGTTTGTTGTTCTTTGTTTTTTTCTTTGTCTTTTATAATGCCGATACTGGAGGCTGCTCGCTCTCCGGCAAGGCTCCCGTTCGGCAGCCGAGTTTTCAGTCGAGTTTCGCATCCTGGCTCACGAGAGCAGATGGAACGAGCCCGCTCTCCGCGAGGTCTTCCTCAACGGGTTGACCGACTCCCTCAAGGACGAGCTGGCCGTCCGCGATGAAACCTCAACCCTCGAAGAGTTGATCGTATTAGCCATCAAGGTCGACAACCATTTACGGGACCGGCAGGCCGACCGGTCACGGCGACCGACCAGGAGCCAGACGCCGGATTATCCCGTCACGTTACGTGGTACTGGCTCATGTCCCGACACGCTGCCTGCTTGCCTGATCTTGTTGCTTCCCGCGCCTGTCTGACTTCCGTGTCCTCTTGTTCCCCCTCCAGCCGTCCTGTGCCCGTCCGAACCCGAGCTTCCCGCGCCCATCTCCGAGTTCCTGACCGGCGTTCATCGCGCCTGCGCTCCCCCCGCCACGCCGCTCACCTGCCTCTTCCGCGCCGCTTCCGCTGCTTCTCCACCAGCCCGCCACCCACTTCCAGCGCTCGCCGCCTCGACGCCCGCCAGCCGATCCTCGCTCCCGCAGCCGCGGTTTCGGATCGGGTTGCTTCCCTGCCTCCTCTTTCAATAAACCCAGTTCACACCACCCCAGTCGCTCTTGGGTCCTCTTTTCCCAACTCTCGGTTCCCCGAACCGCAACAGATAATATCCTATCGGGAAAAGATACTTTTTGAATGCACTATGTTATGGCTTTGTGACTGTTGGAAACGATTAAAAAAAACAAAAAAAACATACAATAAGAGTTATTCATGAAAATGGGAGAGTCTCTGCCCCCCCCCCCCCTAAAAAATAGAATGGAGGAAAATTATTTTTAAAAATCTGTAAATAGGTGAATATGTGGCTGCTATTTTGGGGGGGGTCCACTGTAATTAAATACAATTTAAAGGCAAAAAGGGGTGATTTTTCATAAAATAATACAACACAATTTTAGATCATTTTCATAATATTCTATTGTCTGGTCATTAAACTGCAATTTCCCCCTTGAAGTAATGCACAATTTGTAAGGAACAATATGAGACCGTTATTGAAGCAAAACCATTTACAAATGCGTATTTCAGTCCACAAATGTGTAAAAAGAATCGTTATCTGTAACCTCAGTCACAAATGTGTAACTAGAATCTACAAATGTGTACATTGATTTGTAAGCGCAAACACATCGTTAAATGTGTAGAGAGATCCCTAAGCACGTGATCTGTAAACACTGGGCCTCTTGATTGGCTGCGTTCTTACATGTGACTTTTGTTAGAGTCCTGCGTGCACAGGTCACAAATGCGTGTGACGATTTGCAAATGCGTATCTGGAGACTTATGGGTGGCTCCGTCGCTACACATTCAGACCTCAGGGGGGCGCTAGTATACTATCCAGTAGTGATGGGAAAATGAAGCTTCAAATTTGCTTCATGAACCAGTTGTTGTATTTTTGTGTGCTCTAGATGGCACTGTTGGTTTAAATAAAGGGTTTAAAAAATGGCAAGTCAGTCTGCTTTCAGCTCAATGTTGAACAGAGAGTGCCATCTATAGGAGTCCAAAAATACTACAACTGGTTCATGAAGCAGATTTGAAGCTTCATTTACCCATCACTACTATCAGGCCAGGACCACCAATATATACTAAAATAAGGTGAATGGTATCGACCCATGGTCAAGTACCATTTATTCAATATTTTTTTAATTGGATGGATATGCAAGAATAAGGTGAAATTAACTGTATTGTTTGTACATTACACACCGAACTCACATAGTCAGTACAATTTCCTCATTCCTTCACATTAACTTCCGGTCATATAACTCAATACCCTTGGCACTACTGCCCTCTAGGGGTAGTAACACAAACATTACCTATCATGACACTAATCATTGAAGCAAAAAAAAAAAAAAAAAAAATAGATGAAGCTTCTCTACGCCTGTCAATGCTTACCTTTATTGCATTTAGTAAATACTTTTCTAAAATTTATTAATTTAT
>NC_142393.1:33019059-33039059 GCF_059441095.1 Idiotropiscis lumnitzeri | reverse complement strand
TTGAAGTCCCCCAGCAGAACGAGGGAGTCTCCAGGGGGAACGCTCTCCAGCACACCCTCCAAAGACTCCAAAAAGGGTGGGTACTCAGAACTGCTGTTTGGTGCATAAGTACAAACAACAGTCAGCACCCGTCCCCCCACCTTAAGGTGAACCCCAGTGTACAGGCACCAAGCCGGGGGGCAATAAGTATGCCCACACCTGCTCGGCATCTCTCACCTTGGGCAACTCCAGAGTGGAAGAGTGTCCAACCCCTCTCAAGAGGACTGGTACCAGAGCCTACGCTGTGTGTGTGGAGGTGAGCCAGACTATATCTAGTCAGAATTTCTCTGCCTCGCACATCAGCTCAGGCTCCTTCCCCACCAGAGAGGTGACATTCCATGTCCTAAGAGCTAGTTTCTGTAGCCGGGGATCAGAGCGCCAAGGTCCCTGCCTCTTGCCGCCGCCCGACTCACACTGCACCCCACCCCTTTGGCCCCTCCCACAAGTGGTGAGCCCATGGGAAGGGGGACCCACGTTGCCTTTTCGGGCTGTGCCCGGCCGAGCCCCATGGGTGCAGGCCCGGCCACCGGGCGCTCGCCGACGAGCCCCATTTCCAGGCCTGGCTCCAGAGGGGGGCCGCGGTGACCCGCGTCCGTATTTTTGAGATCATAAGGGGGTTTGGTGAGCCGTGCTTTGTCTGGACCCTCACAGAGGACCTGTTTGCCATGAGTGACCCTACCAGGGGCAAAAGCCCCAGACAATTTAGCTCCTAAGATCATTGGGACACGCAAACCCCTCCACCACGGTAAGGTGACGGCTCGAGAGATATATATAGATATATAGATATATATATATATATATATAGATATGGATATATAGATATATATATATATAGATATAGATATATATATATATATATATATATATATATATACATATATATACAGTGAACCCTCGGTTATCGCGGTTAATGAGGTCCGAGACCACCCGCGAAAACTGAAAATCCGCGAAGTAGCGGCGCACCTTCAAAAATGCTTAAATATACAATATATATAATATACAATATATATAATATACATATATATATATATATATACGGAAAGAGGGAGAGAGAGAGAGAGAGAGAGAGAGAGAGTGAAATTCATGTTATAACAAAAAAACTAAATTATTATTAAAACGTATTTTTTTTTTTCCCCAGCCATTCTTTTTGTATTTATTTAATTACTCCGACTTTTACCTGCTGGTACGCCGTCCGGTGTGCCCTGTGAAATGAAAGGTGGCATTCTTTATTTATTTATTCATTCATAACTGACAGCCTCGCGCTCCGCTCGTGCCCGGGCGGAAGAGGTGCTCCAATTCGGCTTAACTGTGACGCACGCCCACCCTCCTCCTCCGGAGCTTCCATTCGGTTACACTTAGGGGCCGCTTGGCACCGCTCGTGCACGGGGAAGGTGCTCCTATTTGGCTTAACTGTGACACACGCCCGCCCTCCTCCCCCGGAGCTTCCATTCGGTTAAACTTAGGGGCCGCTTGGAACCGCCCGTGCCCGGGGAAGGTGCTCCTCTTCGGCTTACTGTGACGCGAGCATGCCCTCCTCCTCCGGAGCTTCCATTCGGTTAAACTTAGGGGCCACTTGGCACCGCCCGTGCCCGGGGAAGGTGCTCCTCTACGGCTTAACTGCCACGCACGCCGGCCGGAGCTCTGGTACGGTCCGAACCGCGCGAAACGTCGCCACCGATCGTATCCGGGGGAACGCGCTCTTCTTCGTCCACTCTCCTCTTCGCCCACGCTCTTCTTCGGCGCACGCCGGCCGTCTAACCGCTCGGCGAAACTACAATGCCCCCGAATATTTTTTAGACCCGCGAAGCACTGAACCCGCGAAAGGTGAACCGCGAAGTAGCGAGGGTTCACTGTATATATATATATATATATGTTACGCTTTGATACATTAGTGTCACGGTTCGATATTTTTTTCGATACAATTTTTTTTTAATTTATAGTTTATTGAAGGTACTTACATTTGTTTAAACTCAAGAGCACAATTTTTGTTCATTAAATTAAATCTTTTTTAGCAACGCCTGACTCATTTTCTGCTGCGCTTTCTTAGTAACATATTAAAAAAAACAGCTCCATGAAAAAAAAATAAGAATCTTGTACGAATACAAAATAAACTAGAAAATGCAATTCCTGAAGAAATTGCGTGTGAAGGCAGAAAAGCTGGAATTTTTTGTGGGGAATGATTTTGACAGACTGAATGAGATTGAATGATTTTGAATGACACTGAATGTTTTTGAAAAATACTGAATGACACTGAAATATTGAATGAGGTTGAATCAATTTGAATCATAGTGAATGGAATTAAAAGATTTTGAATCATAGAGAATGAAATTGAATGATTTTGAATCAAAGTGAATAAAGTTGAACGTTATTAAATCAAAGTGAATAATATGAATCCTGAATGACTTTAAATAATTTTAAATGCAAGTGAATAACATTGAACAACTTTGAATGAAACTGAATTACAATGAATGATTGTGAATTACATTAAATAATTTTTAATCATTGTGAATGAAATTTAATGATTTTGAATGATAGTGAATAACAATGAATGATTTTGAATAATCATGCATGAAATTGAATGACTTTGAATGATAGTGAATAATATTGAATGATTTTGAATCATATTGAATGAAATTGAATGATTTTAAATCATATTGAATGAAATTGAATGATTTTAAATCATATTGAAAATAATTGAATGATATTGAATCATTGTGCATGAAATTGAATTTAGTGACTAATATTGAATGATTTTGGATCATAGTGAATAAAACTGAATGATATTGAATCATAGTGAATGAAATTGAATGAATTTGAATCATAGTGAATGAAATTGAATGATTTTGAATTATAGTGAATAATATGAAATTAGATTGAATCATAGTGAATGAATTGGAAAGATTTTGAATCATAGTGAATAAAATTTAATGATATTGAATTATAGTGGATGAAATTGAATGATTGTGAATAACATTGAATAAGATTCAATCATATGGAATAAAATGATATGATTTTAATCAAATGGAACGAAATTGAATGATTTTGAATGAAAGTGAATGTTGAATGATTTTGAATCATATTGAATAAAATCGAATTATTCCTAAACAAAGTTAATAATATTTAAAGATGTTGAAGAATAGTGAATGAAATTGAATGATTTGAATGAAAGTGATTAATCTTGAATGATTCTGAATCATATTGAATGAAACTGATTGATTTTGAATTATAGTGAGTAATATTAAAGTATATTGAATCATTGTGAATGAAATTGAATGATTTTGACTCTTAGTGAATAAAATTGAATCATATTGAATTATAGCGCATGAAATGGAATGATCGTGAATAACATTGAATGATTTTGAATCATAGTGAATAAAATTGAATGATTTTGAATGATAGTGAATGAAATTGAATGATTTTGAATGATAATGAATAATATTGAATGATTTTGAATCAAAGTGAATGATATTGAATGATTTTGAATCATAGTGAATAAATTTGAATGATATTGAATTATAAAGCATCAAATTGAATGATTGTGAATAATATTGAATGATTTTGAATCATAGTCAATAAAATGTAATGATTTTGAATCATAGTGAATGAAAATGAATGATTTTGAATGAAAGTGAATGAACTTGAATGATTTTGAATCACATTCAATGAAATTGAATGCAATTGAATGATTTTGAATCATAGTGAATGGTATGAATGATTTAGAATTATAGTGAATAAAATTGAATGATATTTAATTATAATGCATCAATTTGAATGATTGTGAATAATATTGAATGATAGAGAATGCAATTGAATGATTTTGAATCATAGTGAATGGTATGAATGATTTAGAATCATAGTGAATAAAATTGAATGATATTTAATTATAATGCATCATTTTGAATGATTGTGAATAATATTGAATGATTTTGAATACTAGTGAATAACAATGAATGATTTTGAATCATAAACAATGAAATTGAATGATTTTGAATCATAAACAATGAAATTGAATGATTTTGAATCATAGTGAATTAGGGCTGGGCGATAAACCAAAAATTTACAGTTACCGAAATTTATTACAATGACCGAAATCATTTTGCCCATGTCGGTAAATTCGGCGTTTAAAAAAAAAAAGAAAAGCCTTTCCTGTCTGCGGCAATGTTCATGCCCTTTTAAGACCGCAACAGCGCCTCTAGTCACATGACTCCCCCCTCCCCTGGCGATTCAAATCCAGAAGCTTTTTCACCACCCACAACACAACCATGCTGTGCTGTGCTGAAAGTTCAAAGTGAGAAGCAAGGTTCGACAAGTGACAACAGCCCATTGACGGAGGCGACACCATACGAGAGAACGTCTCAGAGGTGGACGCGATAGCCTAGCATATAGCTAAAGATAAAGCTCCTCTAGTTACAGTGGCGCGCACAGGATTTAAACGCTTCATGAAAGCCGTATTTCCCGATATGGACTAAATCGGGACGGGAGCTGAGACATGTCAAGCATTTTGCATCTACATCCGACTTGTGGTCGGGTCGCAACATGGATCCCTGACTGAGCTTGACTGTGCATTACATAGACGACAAGTGGCGACTGCGCACCAGATTACTCGAGACGGCACATTTTCCCCGATGATTTCATTTTATTTAGCATTTTTTTAATTTGGCATTATTTACATCATGACAGCATCTTGGCGCAATCTATTTGCAGAAAAAGATTTTGCAAGAGGTACCCTTTTTCTTTGTGACATTGTTCAAATCATCAATCAAAGCAAGCTATTTTGAATGTTTATACAAATGATTTTTGTACTTTTATTTTTCATTGAAAATAACGTGTACCAGTTGGTCAATAAAAAAACAGTCAATATGCATTTCCTGCATTTATTTTGATTTTAGTCCACGGGGTTGGAATTTATTGTGCATTTATCGTTATTGAGGTAAAATTGCTCAATTTCTTGCGATATTGATTTGAGGTCATATCGCCCAGCCCTATAGTGAATAATATTGAATGAATTTGAATCATACTGAATGAAATTGAATTTAAATCAAAGTGAATAATATTGAATGATGTTGAATCATATTGAATGATTTAGAATCATAGTTAATAAAATTGAATGATATAGAATTATAATGCATCATATTGAATGATTGTGAATAATATTGAATGATTTTAAATCATAGTCAATAACAATGAATGATTTTGAATCATAGTGCATGAAATTGAATGATTTGGAATGATAATGAATAATATTGAATGATTGATATATATATATATATATATATATATATATATATTGAAGGATTGTATTACAATTGCCTGCATTATTTTAAACACTTACAGGACAGAAGGTCAATTATTTAAGTTAGCAGGTTCATATTTACTGAATATTTTAAACATTGATGAAACAAGAAGCATTTATCAAATTAAACTAGAAGCACGGGTCACAAGAATGACTGGGATTGTAGTCCTGATGTTTACTGATTTACTATATTATTCTCATATGCTAAATTTATAGTACTTAGTTTAAATGTGTGAACTTTATTGAAATTCTCAGTAGTGAGAACAGATTTGCACACATAGCATTTCCTTGAGCTGCCCTCACATTCACAGCACTTCATGGACAAAGACGACGAAGCACATTCTCCACATTGGCTGTAGAGATGCAAACATACCAAATTGGGCACTGGAGGACTCACACAGACGCTATCGCAAAAAACACATTCCGAAAGACATAACAATTGGAGATCGGAGCACACGCACATACACCATTGCACATACACAGACACATACATACACCTGCACATACACGCGAACATACACAAGCACATATAAATACACCTGCACACCCCCACACACATATACATACACCTGCACATACACACGCACATATACATACACCTGCACATACACACGCACATACACGTATACCTGCATATACATGCACACCGACAAGATTACAGAGGAATGCCAGCGGGGAGAGAGACGGAGAGACTGCCCGCCGGAGAAGGCCAGCATTGGCGTGTCAGTCTTGGCGACCAGACGGGAATCAACTATCCAGACGATGACTAACCTGGGGAGGACCTTCCCTTGGACGTGGACCCGTGCCGCGAGAGGGAGCGAGGACGACCGATTAAACCTACATTAACCTTGACATAAAAAACTCCTATAAAAACTGAAGCTGGGCTGAAAGATGGTGCACATTTTTTAACTGTGCTCGCCCCAGTGCAGTTTCTCGTGAGATTAAGAAGAAGCCGCCCAGATATCTGTCTTTGTACTATTTCCTGAACTCTAGAAATTGAAGAAACTAAATATCGGAACTCTAATCAGTTGTTGAGTCTTTATTTGACCTTTTCTTCTTGAGTACAAAAAAACAAACACGCATTGGAGTAAGTTTGGCTTTTAAAGGTTGATTTACTAACTACTTCTCATTTCCACGGTGACTCAACTCCAACTATATATATATATATATATATATATATATATATATATATATACACACACACATATACATACATATATGTGTGAAATTGAGCATGGAGAGGTATTTTTTGCATTGAATATTTTCAAATTTCAGCACGGATGACCTACCCTGGGTTCATTTTCTCATATGGTTTCTGTGTGCCTTGCCATGTCTTTCTATTAAGACAGTTTATTAGGTTGTGTGAATGTGAGTGTTCTGTGTGTATGCGAGTTCAGGCGTACATGTGGATGTGTCTTGTGTTTATGTTGGGTGAGTGGAATGGGTATAAGTTTTTTGTTGTAATTTGGATGTTTTTATTGTACAGCACTTTGAGCTGCATTTTATGTATGAAAAGTGCTATATAAATAAAATTTGATTGATTGAAATTAATCATCTGATTTATCAGTGATTGGTATTTTTGTCTGCCAAAAATCGTCCTAAAAAATTTAAATGCATTATCCGTCGGGCTGCAGTTTCAGGAACAGGGAAAGAAGACAAAAAAAATGCATGACTTGCCTGTAAAAGGAGGAACCCTCCACCGACAGCAGTGGCAGCTACTTTACCCACTCTCTGGAAGACATAACCAGCACACCTGCATGCATTGAGTTGGGGACAGAGAAATGATGAATGGCAGTATTACGCATTATATAAAAGTCAAATTAATCAAATGTTTGACGAATGTCATAACGTTTACCATCCAGTGAGGCCTCCCATCATGAGCTGGGTTGCCACAGAGTACTTCTCAGCGATTGGCCCTGAGTTGTTTCCAAATACCCTGCTCCACCACTGATGCCGCCGAGCATATTCTGTCAGATCGACCACCTCGTACACGTCCTCTTCACTCTCTGGTTCTTCCTGCCCTGTTGAGAAGAGTTGAAAAGCGATCAAATTTATAGAAAACCAGGCTGCTCAGAATTCTTTATCAGAACAATCTCATAAGGAATGGTCAGTTGTACTGAAACAGACACTTTCGAGTTTTAGAACCCCTAATAAATACGTTACAATAATGGGTGGGGGCTGTAGCTTTATACAAACCATCGTCAAATGGCTGCCGCGTGTACTTCTATGACAATTTGGGACTAAATCGCGTCATTAAAACGGAGTACATATTCCCAATATATCCAATTTTTTAAATTAATCCCTCGGTAATTTATATACAAAATGATTGCGCACCCTCCCTCTGGTCCACGGTCGCCATTTTGGAGGGGCTGGAGAATTTACCAGGATGTTGACAAAATAAGCCACACCCATGCGATGATGCCGTGCCACGTAACCTCGGCAACTTTATTATTAAAATATTGCTAACATTCCGGGTTTGTGGCAACACAATTGAACATACAACCATAGCTTACATTGCATAAAAATCGTGGATACCGTCACGATTGACAATCCGCTATCAAGCTATTATTTTGTAAAACGTGGCCTTAACCTAGTAACACAGAAGTGTAATCGGCACGGTTCTGATCGGGGTTTAGCAGATCATACTCCGTACGTAGACCGTTTTGCAAAAAAGGATGATGTACAGAGTACTGGGGAGAGATATTCCGCATCTCCCAGTGTGCAACAATAACAAGAGTATTATTGAAGACGAGAAGCTATGGCAGAGAAGTCGTATGGTGGGATGCACGCATGTTGATTGGCTGAAACACAAGGTGGGGGCGTGGCTACAACGGCGCGAGGGTTTGCTTCGGTGACACGATTAAAACAACTTTATCATCTCAACCGAAACGAGTTTAATTGAGGAAGACTTACATGCTGGATTTTGTGTTCAGGTGGGCGCAACTGAGCTACGGTATGATCTTGCTTTGGAAAGAAAAATGTGACGTTTGAAGATCAGCTCGTGCAGCGCTGCTGTCCCCCGGAAAGGATTTACTACGTCGAATCGCATCTTTTCAGGCTGGGAAAAAGTTTTGGATCGTTTGCTTTTCTTCGCTCGCCTCTGTTTGATTCGGTGGAGTAAACAGATCGTCTGTGCGTTGGGATTTTCCATGCAATCGTGCAGTGTGTCTGTCGCTGTTGATGCCTGCGCTGCTGCTCGGAGTCTCGGCTCAGCTTCTGGTGGTGGTGATGAGGAAAAGAAAATGGCGGCGGGAAAAGCGAGTGAAACAGATGAGGACTTTCCGACACTGACAGCCCAGGAAAGGGACAGTTTGGCCGGGATTGACAGGTGAGGATGGTAAACGCGTGTCCTCACGCGTTGTGTGGAATTTAATGTGTATCTTTCCCTGTATGTTGACATTTCAAACGAGGTGCTCCGCAACTAACACCAAGCCACCTATGTTGCCTTTTTGCTTGCAGCTCACTGTTTGGTTTTCAGAAGCTTCATGAAGATGGCGCCAGAACGAAGGCCCTGTTGGTGAAGGTAGTAAATCTCAAGTAGACGCTATTTACTACCAAAAGTGCACTATTGTCTGCTGGGCTCACTCAGCTCGACCGGTCAAGTCAAACGCTCAGCGGCGAATCGGCCCCCTTAGCTAACCTGCTTGCAAGCGGCCCTCTTGCAGACTACACCGAGGCCAGTTAGACTATGTGTTAGCTTGCTAGCGTGATAGTTAGCTCCCCACATCCGGTGATCAGCGACCCTGCACCTGCCTCCATTCTGCTCCGGCTGTGTCGTTCAACGTTTAGCTCACAACATCTCTGAAATTGTTCATTCGTGTTTGTGTTCGGAACCACGGGGTGCTATGTTGCAGACATATCGGCCGTTCCGCTCACTCGGTCAGCGTGTTAAAGGGGACTTGCTGTGACTGACGTTCTCCTACCATCACAACATCGCCACGGTTTTATCCAGCACGCCACTGTGATTGTCCCGTCTCTTGGGTGGGAAAAAAAGTTGCATGTGTTTTATGGCTGGTGTCGTGTCAAATCGAAACGCTAAACAATGTTTGCTGATTCTCATCTGCTTACATAGATGCACGATCACGAAAACAATACGAAGAGTCTTGAGTCTTGAGATACAGGTGCACCAAATAACCGTTTTAATTTGACTGCTGTGAGGAAAGTGTAAATGCATCGCATTGCCCTCACGGACGCGCAGTGTGACTCATTGTGGTCGGGTTCGACATTTATAAACGTTTCACATAACGTTTAATAATGGCTGTCCAAGATGGCGGGTACATGGCGGACTGGTGATGGAACTCTTTTCGTGTTTCGGGTCGCATCGGTTTTGGTGCGTTGAAGGCCCGTGTTTGCTGGGATTTAATGTGTAATTAGGATTTGTTATACTTGGAGCTGTGGAGTTTATTTCTCCCTTTTGTGATGTCTTCTCTCCAATCAAGCTTTGTTTAAAAAGCGCTCACAAATTGCAGAAACAATTTAGTGAGCCTGGTAATTGTGCTTAATGTGCAAAAAAAGTGTAATACTCTAACTTTTAAGAAGCTATTCTCGAATCCTCTCGCTAGGTGGTGCCGGTGTCATGTCATTATCCACACCGCTTATCCTCTACAGCAGAGGTATTCATTTAAAAGTCACAGAGGTCCACGACGAAAATTTCTTCCAATTAAAAGGTCCGAACCAAAGTCCAACTTCCCGAAATGTCGAGCCTATGTTCACATTTTTATATAGTTTCAATATTTAGTCATTTTCTACAGAGCACACTTATATACTAAATATTTAGCAACGTTCCCATTAAACACCTTTGCCAGTCAAACAAATATAAGGCGTTTATTTCACATTCAAGAATATGTCGCTCCAGGAATTTAAGGGTGCCACTTCCAGAAGAAAACTGTAAAATATCTCCTGCAGAAATATATCAAGTGCTAAGCATTGAGTTAACATCTTTTACCTTTTTTAAAAAAAATCAGAGTTATCAGCCTAAAAAAAACGGAAAGCCTAATTATCCAAGTAAACCAGGTCAACATGTTGAGTACACAATCAATAAAAAGGGCTGTCCTCATGAAAATCTAATTCAAAATGAGCTTTGACACCACTTTTTCTTTTGAATATTTTTTTAACTTCTCTTAATGAGAAAAATGAGCTTGTGACTGCCCTGCCAGTGACTTAAATCTGGGTTGGAACGGAGTCAGGGCCATTGGGACTTGGTAGATTATTTCACACATCTGGGCTTTGTGTTTTCCTTTAAATAATGTTTGTGCAACCACATTTAAGCACTCCTTCACAACTTCCCCATCACTTGCAAGTTTTTTTTATGTTTCCCCAAAATCCATGATACTTTTACTGAACATTTGTTTGCATGCCGCTGGGATGTAAACGAAAATGTAAAAATCTGTTGTACTGCACTCGAAGTTCGATGTTTTTGCATGCGCTCACCTCAAACGTCAGCGGATAACTGTGCACAAAAGGGAGGTGCTTTGTTTCGTAGTGGCGCTTCGCAATGTTGCGACGGTTTCGGAGCATATGATGCACACTGGATTTGAATTGGCTGCAGCCAGAACAAAACTACATTTCTCCGTCCATTAATTTAAAACAAGATGCATCAACCTCGCTAACTTTTTAGCAAGGCATACGGTCAGCATCACTCTCTTCCGGTCTGCGGCGCAATTGCCAGTGGATCGTAAACAAAAGATTTGATTGGCTCAAATCGGTGACGCCTTTTCCGTATTTACTAGAATTGCATCGCCAACGTTAGCCAATGCGCCCTGAAAAAAGAAATACTCATAGACTGGCCATGGGTCCGGTCCGAATCATCCCGCGGTCCAGATCCGTGTATATATATTTATATATGTGTGTGTGTGAGTGCGTGTGTGTGTATGTATGTAGGGGTGAGTGCGTGTGTGTGTGTATGTATGTGTATATATATATATATATATATATATATATATATATATGTATATGTATATATATATATGTATATGTATATATATATATGTATGTACAGTATGTGAACGTGTGTGTATATGTTCCCCTCAGGCGGTCCGCTGCTATGATTCACTCATCCTCAAGGCGGAGGGAAAAGTAGAGCCTGAAGTGTTTTGCCAGTTAGGCCACTTCAACCTCCTCTTGGAGGCTTACCCAAAAGGTGAGGACTCCACTTTCATAGGATCATTTAAAGTGATCCGCATGCTTTGCTGTGCTTTGCTTCATGTAATATGGCCTCTCAGTAACTTTGATCCTCCCTCTTTTTCCTCCCAATTACAGCATTATCGGCATACCAGAGGTACTACAGTTTACAGTCAGACTACTGGAAGGTAAGCCAGCACAACCATGCTGACATGGTGGCCCTGATTGAAGTTAGACTACACTAGGCTATATGATTGATGATGATGATGGGCTTCATTCTGTTTTAATGACCTGAATAAAACTCTTATAATCACACACAGAATGCTGCCTTTCTGTATGGTCTGGGAATGGTCTACTTCCACTACAACGCCTTTCAGTGGTGAGTATATTTGAATGTTATCTTTTTTTCAATGTGCATTTAACCCAAAACCACACTTATTTAGGCAGATGATGGCGATCGTTCCCAAACTGTGCACTTTATATGTGGCAGCAGTTGCTCATCTATTGGCAACATGACAAGATTTTCTGAAAATACATCAACTGCTTGGAATGGCCACTTCAGTTTGAGTTCCGCACACCAAGAATGTTGAAAATGGGATGGGGTTTTTTTGTGTGTGTGTGAAATAAAGGCTCTTTTTGGGGAATGATTTTGTGTGATATCGCCAAAAGGGTCCGTCTAGTTAAGGCTGGACGGGTAACCCAAATCTGCAATTGATGTTCGTTTAGCTTTGAATCTTTCGGTCTAAAAAAAATTAAATGAATCATTTTGGTAAATCAAGTGCACTCTTACAGAGCTTTACCTACACCATAAGCAAATTAAATGTTTTCAAAACCAATGACGAGTTCATGGCAACGCAGCAACTTGAACCCATGCGATGTGAACGAATGAACATTTGCGTGTCGTGTTTTAGACGCTCCTTTAGTTCTACGGCAAAGTTCAAAGAGAAGTGCTGGAGCACCACAATGAAGCTAAATAAGTCACCAAAACGGCAATACACACTGTGGCTCATTAAATAAGCACAATGTACATTATACATTGTACCAAGTCACTAGTTAGTGTACTCACTTAGTTTCAGAGACGCACATGAACACTGCAGCACTGAACACATCCGACAATAGCAGACTGCACAATAACGGCTGCGCAAAAGGTAGTTGACAATTACCCCGTATTCCTTGCATGCAGTTAGATACAGTGACATAACCTATAATACATCACATCAAATATAATATTGAACATTAACATATGGAACCTTTATAGCAACCACAATAAAATGATCATGTTCGCCTATGATGTTCACAGTCGGAGGTAATCCATCTCGCCCCACTGCTTCACTGTGAGCAAGAGGCACCTGTGACTCCTTCCTGTGCTAATGTTGCGCTGTGTGATCATATTAGGATATGATGCGTCATATTTTTTTCAAAACGTCTATCGTGCCGTATAACTCTATAGTTTTTCTACTGTTGTTTTGATGTGTGATACCACCTGTTCACAGCTCGCCTGTTTTCTGAAGCTGAGTCATGATTGGTCATTAGCTGAGCCCTGAGCAACGGTTATGTTATTTTCAGTCGACAGAAGTGACAAAAGGCCTTTATAACTCATTCAGTAATCCCTCGCCACTTCACGCCTTTTGCGGTTATTGATATTAAAAAAAAGGTTTAAAAAAAATACAGCCATATTGCATAAAATTATTTGGTTTGAAGTTATGAATGAATTTAGAGGCTTTGTATACACCCATGGGCAATCAGATAAGGCGCATGATTGGTTCCCGGCCGTGAGATCGACCAATGAGAGCAAGAGTGGCTTTTTCCCCGCATCTACCTTTATTTTATCTGCTAGTCTACATTAATACAGTCCACAAACGGCAATTTTGAACAATGTTCTGTTTGAAAACTTATTCAGACGAGTTGTGCCGGACAAGCATTTAGTAAACAGTTATGTTCAAAAGCTGTGAGCAGAGTCGTAACCAGACGACAAGCACGGCTCGCTCAACACGACGATACAACGGTAAATAAAATGTTAGTGTTTGTCTTAAAACAGCTTATCTTAAAGCAGTGTTTCTCTAATAGTGCGGCGCTGTGCGATGCTGAGGGGGCGCGTGCTAACCTGGGGAACATGCTTTTTTCCCGTCGTAGTACGGCTGAACGATGTATGGTTTTGGGACAATAATTGCAATCTCAGACAACGCGATTTTGTGATTGTCAAAGCTGCTGTCTGTGCCCCTAGTAGGGCACGCAGTACTGATTAAAAAAAATAAATAAAAAGCGTCGCCCTGTCGCTTCTTGTCCCGAAAGTAATTTCTTTCGCCTCTACTGGAATGCTAGGCGCCAAGGTATCTTGCGCCGCAGCAGTATGAGCTTTATTTGTATTATATCTAAGTCCGTGCACAGCAGCTGCCACGAGCTGTGTTATGACAAATAAACGACCCCACTAACAAGAAGCGTTCTGAACGAGGAGACGAACTCGGAAGCGCTTAGTGTGCGCATCGCTAAAATGAGTTACAGAATAATAAGTGCTTCTATGTACGCGCGACTTTTAACAGAAGTCTGACTCGAACAGTGTTCGGGCGGAGAACCAGCAGCTATGAACAGAATTGTCGTATTGCAACCGTTACGTATTGAAACATAAAATAAGACGACGGCTACGTTACCAATTTGTTTTGGAGAAAACAGTACAAAACTATGGAGTTTAAAAACGCCTCCTGGTAGCGAACATTTTGGTCAAGGGGAGGGCATGCAAAAACTGATGCTCTAAAGCAGGGGTGTCAAACAAATTTTTGTGGACGGGCCACTTCGTTGTGATGGTTTCCATCAGTGAGCCGTTACGTCTGTGAACCCATATAAATGTATGATCACCTAACGTTATCTACACGCGCACAACAAATTGATGGAATGCCAGTTTTGAAATCAGAAGCCAGTACTTGTTTGTTCAACTAATTTAATTTGAAAGGGTAGGATTGGTAACAACACATTAATGGCAATATCTCATATCGCAATGTTGTTGAAAGTGCAAAAAAAATGTGCTTGAAACAGGCAGCTGACGCAGATGATTTGCCCTTCGCGGGCCACATAAAATGAGGTGGCTGGCCAGATCTGGCCCCGAGCCTTGAGTTTGACACCTGAGCTCTAAAGGATCTTCAAACCCAGATCTGACGACTCAGAGGCAGACAAACATGCTACCTCACCGTAGACCAGGGATGGGCAACTTAAAGGCTGGAGGGGCTTGGCCTTTTCATCAGTGTTGCTAGACGAAGATGCTTTTTAAATATGGACAAAATACATGCACATGTGCTAAATACGTGATTGTAATATATTTAATTTTTTATCAGCATTTTTAAGCTGCAGCTATCAAATATTTTGTTATACAGTTAAACATAAAATAGTCCTGTCAAGAGATTACATTTTTTTATCTAATCTAAAAAAAATTCCTGATTAAATTTGATTAATCGCATTTTTCAATTATCATTTTTTTGTGAAGCTTGTAACAGATATTTACTTGAATAATATCTTGGAATTACTGCAAAATCACCAAATATAAAGTATATTTAATTCAAAGACTGTTCTAATAGCTTTCTTTGATTCTTGAATATGATCTAAAAGGCCCGGTGGTAACTTGAGCCAGGGGTTTTGTTCTGAGATGTGCAAAATATGTACAGCTAATATGGTACGATATTTGCAAAGTATATGCAAATATTTTTTTAAATAAATCAAACTGAGTTAAAATATCTGAGTTAAAATTCTTTACATTTATCTCCAATTAATTTAATTAATTTTGACAGCCCTAATAAATTTTTTTTTTTTGGGGCTTGAAAGAAAAAAAACATTTCCACTTAACAATGAACAGCCAACCGGTTTTCCTTTTTATATAGGCAAAATTTATACTTGAATTTAAACTGTGTAAAGCTATTTTCTTCATGACATCAAGACCACATTAGCGGTGTTTGCCGGCTAAAAGCACACACTTAGGTAAGCCTGATTTATTAGAAAGTGGTCAGTGGGAATAGCATCTGTCAGGCTGTCAGCTTCAAAGTTTGCAGAGTAATTTAGGTCTATTAACCTGAGCGCAGCAAGCGTTAAAGGCTCCCAACAGGTGACCGTATATTACAATGTCAGCGTAATAGTCGTCTTTTTAGCGCCCTTAATTAGCAAGGGAACATTATTTCAGGACAATGTTGTGTTGTTGCTGTCGGAAACAACAGTTTGTGACGGCAATGAATGGTCCAAAATGTCTGCGAGACGAGTCAAGTCATCCTTACGCCGCGATACGCTCTCGGTACAAATTTCGAAATAAAGGCATACAAAGGCATTGATATGAATATATTATTTGGGAAGGTTTATTATGAAGTTGTCCTTCTTACCGCGTTGCGGTGTGTTACTGTCATATACTGTATAGCTTGAACAATTGTTGCTGCGGTTAGCTTAACTACTTCTTCCTGACAGTGTACACGTAAATAAGCGGGTACTAGGGCAAAAAAAAAAATAAAATGCCTCGAGCATCATTTTGAACAAGGGTACTTGAATTACTCAAGGGCCCGTTACAGCCCTTGTTTTGATCATACCTGTTCAATAAAACATACATGAAATGTAACTTCACTGGGTTCAAATCCTAATGTAAATATTCAGGTTTTTACTAAGGTACCAAGATCAGCATTGCTTGTTCTTAGAATGTTTTCCATATGAAAGCAAATATGGTACTGTGTGGAAGCCTTCATTTACTCATATCAAAAATCAATCAAAGTGTTGTCTAAGGCAAATCGAATCAGGGCCTTTTTGGATTTTTTGAAATCGGAATCACTACCCAGCCCCTTTTAATTGCATGTACATAAAATAGACTTTCCTAACCCAACAACATAATATATAACCTCGCATTGTAATTTTGTTTTCCAATGTAAAGAGCCCTCGAATGAAAAATATCATTCAAGGAAGGCATAAAACTGCTAGGCAAAGAAGGCAAAATCAAGTGAAGTATTTTGTAATTTTTTTTTGCAAAAATCAAATCACTCAATTTTTGTATTAAGTTGAGTTACAATTATTTTTATTGAGATTGAAATGACAATTATAAAAACAACTATTCATTGATTTCAAAACTTTATATTTATTCAAGTACTGAAACGCAACTACTCAAAACAATTATCATAGCTTCATGCCCATTCATGCTTGCACGCTGAAAATTGTATTGTTAAACAGATATGTTAGTGACAGCCCTACTTATGTGAAATATTGAAACTTGGGCTTTGTTTCTCCACACTAACCAACTCTTTATGCTGTACTTTGGTTGGCTTTACATATGCTGTCCGTCTTCTTTATTAGGAAGATTAAACTCTGACCTCAACTGTCACATTCTTATTGTTGAAGTTCTATGCAGCTTGTTCAAACGCTCTGCTTTCTGCCACCTCTCTTACCTCTACAAGGGCGATCAAAGCATTCCAGGAAGTGTTATACATTGATCCAGGATTTTCCCGGGCCAAGGAGATCCACCTTCGACTGGGTCTTATGTTCAAGGTCAACACAGACTACGAGTCAAGCCTAAAGGTAGGCCCACGCCAACATTTACAAAGTGAACAAGTGAAGGCATCTGAAGTGAGTGCCTTTCCTTATTTCTCTTATGTTGTCTCGCAGCATTTTCAGCTAGCTCTGATTGACTCCAATCCCTGCACTTTGTCCAAAGCGGAAAGTAAGTTCAGCCCTCATTAAATTTTTAATCGAAATTTTTATACTTACTGCCACAGAGCATCTGAAGGTGTTATGGCCAGTAAATAACTGTACCACGGATATTGACCAAACAAAATTGATGTAATGCATAACATTTGACACCCTACTCACACACACGCATGCTCACGCTGACGGGCCACAGAATTGTGTTCTCTGACCTGGGTAGAATATTGGTCAACGTACTGAAACTTCCTCATTTCCCCTACCTGCTGTGCTACCTCGGAGACAGCCCTATCCATTTTTGCCCAACCCTTGACTGTGTGTCTGACTGTGCGTGTATGTAATTTCTCTTCCCACACGCACACACGACAAGGGCAGCCCCCATCCTTCTTCCGCTCTCTCTCCTCTCTCTCGCCCTATCTGCTCATAGTCTCTCAGGCAGTTTAGATCAGACACTACGTTCCGCACACAAGAAGTCTCTACCGGGTTGACCAACACCCTTCTGCTCAGTTCGATCGTGCATAGTCGATCTTGGGATTTCATTTATTCACCCTGCAGTACAACTTTGCCAAGTATGCTAGGACAAGGAATAAGTGGAGGACTATTTGAATGCTCTTGAGTGTTGAAAAACCTAAGTTAATTTTCCTTCCTTTTTCAGTTCAGTTCCACATTGCTCATTTATATGAGATTCAGGTAAGTGTTTTTCTATTCCTATTGTCCTCTCCAAAGGATACAATCATTGTTTTGTTGGCAGTTGTTTTCCATTCAAGTGAAGAGCTGCAATTTTTTGATGCAGTGTTAAAAGTTAGAAAATATTTGTTTTAATGGTAACCCAGTGAAGTCACAGGGACGCTTATTTACTGTTCTTTCAGCCAAGTGTTGACAAATGAAAGGGGGAGGGATGAGGGTGCATGAGTGTTCGGTAAAGGTGGTAGGCGATAGGAAATTATTCAGAGCCGATCAACGGGGTTGCCACGGAAACGAGAGTCTGTCTCCCCGTCTTTTATAGGCTGATGGTGTCTCCCTGTCGAGAGGTAATGTCACTTTCACTGGGTCTTGAGAAGTATCACGAATACACTTTGTGCTGTGTCAGGACAAGCGCCTGCTATGACAGTGTCAGCTTTATGGTGCATTTTAGTGGCATTAGGGGTCAACATGTGGGGAGAAGAATATCCCTGTTAGTGTTTCTTCTCAATACCTTTACACTGCTCCTCCCATACAGAAGAGATATCGGGCTGCCAAGGAGGCATATGAAAGCCTCCTGCAGACAGAGGATCTTCCTGCACAGGTGAAAGCCACTACCCTGCAACAGCTTGGTAAGATACACTTCAATGTACACTGTTACAATCTGTGGTGCTCAGTGACTGATTCCCCGTGGGTACGTGTGTCACTCCAGGCTGGATGCATCACACAGTGGAGCAGCTCGGGGACAAAGGCGGTAGGGACAGTTATGCTATCCAGTGTCTGCAGAAATCTCTGGAGGCAGATCCCAACTCTGGACAGTCATGGTACTTCCTGGGCAGGTAAAGCGGGCCACCCTTGTGTTACACTTAATGTTGTCAACACATACAGAAACAAATGCATGTTGCCCAACTCCACCAAGAAGTTTAGGTTTTTATGGCTTTGAATTTCATTTTTGCTGGACTCAGGGTGAGTTGGAATTTTATTTTCCAGTGATTTATTTGTTTATTTATTTTTCATTAATTTAATTATGTATTTATTCATTGCTTTTCCACAGAGATTTTACATGTTAAGAATGTCATATAAAATGTTGAAATTAAATAAAAATCACATCACTTATTTTATTTGAGCACAATGAAAAAAAAAAAAAATTTTTCTTTGTTTTAGCTTTTCATATGCTAGATGGTAGATGCTCATTTCGCAAGTGGCAGATGTTTAGGCCTTGGTGGAAAGCTGCACTCTCTAAATTCTCTGGTTAGCTGCACATCCCTAAAAACCAGTGTCTCCTGCAGGTGCTACTCTAGTATTGGAAAGGTCCAGGATGCCTTCATCTCCTATCGGCAATCCATCGATAAATCTGAGGCCAGCGCAGATACCTGGTGCTCTATAGGGTAAAAGCTCATTTCCTTGAAGTGCATTTGTTTGTTGCAGTGAGGACAATTGTCACATCATTAACATAAGCCATTAGACTATTTATGTTCCTTTCCGCTTTTAAGGATAGATGGCACATAACACTGGAAATTTCCATTAAACTCATAATGTCTTCATCATATTGTACATCGAATTAGCATAATGCAAAAGCAAATTCAGTCACACAATTTTGTCGTCCTTGCGTAATCAGACTAATTTATGTTAATTCATTTTTGCCCCATTGTCAAACATGTCAAAATGTTCATTTAGATTTATTGTCCAAGTTTATCACTTGTATCACATTCTCTCACACATATTCGAGAAAACATGGTCTGAATGGACTCTTTTCAAACTCACTTCACTACACTGTCATTGGTTGAATCCATGTCAAATAGTTTATTAGAGCCATGTTGTGGAGCAGGATCTTCAATCAAGGCATTAGCCTTGCTTAGTTTTTGATGTTTTTTGTGAATTTTTGGCAAAGTTGTCTGGCTATAGGCTTTTCCACTTCCATCCCGGACAATTTGTGTGGATGCATCATCTCCTGAACAAACAAGTAATATGCACAGATGAACTCATATGATTTCAGTCCAGTCTGCATTTAAATGGATCAGTGTGAGAAGTGTTTATTAGTATTCATTTTAGTATTTAAGGGTATTTTTACAGAATTAGTGCAACTTGGCATAGAGTATAGTTTTTGGTTCTACTTAAAATACACTACACTTTTACACATCAATGCAAATTGCTTTTGTGGATGGCAGCACCTCACAAGCACTCTGAGACAAGGATGGCAGTGATTTTTAAACTA
>NC_142393.1:32956559-32994059 GCF_059441095.1 Idiotropiscis lumnitzeri | reverse complement strand
CAAACGGAGCAGTGTTGGACGCGACTACACCCGCCTGGGTAGAGGAGCTGACTCAGCTGGTTTCGGGCAGCCTCGCTTTGAGGAGAACGGCGGTTCAGGCCTCAGCAGAGGATCTGCTGGGGCTGTGGTCAACCAGGCCACTTGGTCCGGGAGTGCCCTAAGGCAACGCCAAACCAGGGAAAAGAGATGGGGACCGCATGATCAGTGTAATGCGGATTCCCAGGATGGTGCCCCGACATGATACGAGCGCCACAACAGCACTACTCAAAGACGGGGGGACATCATGCCCAGTGGGTGATGTTGGTGGACAATTAGAACAACTGATAGTGCTGGGTCGGACTTGGGTGGAGGACTGCTGGTACACTCTGTTGACTCTAGGGGGGGTGAACTGTTGTGCACTCGTGGACATGGGTTCATCCGCGACTCTGGTGAGGCCTGATGTTGTGGGGAAAGGAACGGCTGTCTCTCCCACTATTGTGAAATTGCAGACTGTTACTGGTGAGCGGGCACCGATGGTGGGGGAGGCATTGGTAACTCTGGGGCTGGGAAAGGATGGGGTTTGCTGCCCAGTGTGGGTTGCAGACCTCAAAGACGTATACTGGGGTTAGATATCCTTAAAACGCTGGGCTGTATAATTGACACAAAAACGGGAACGCTTACTTTTCCACATTGTCCAGATGGTTAAGCGACCGTCACTGCAGGGCTATTCCTCAACCCATTCCATTACGGTGCTGCCCATTGGGACAACAAACAGCACAGCCTGCCCTGTCTTGCCTGATGGACAGTCTTCACCAAATTCCATGCCTACCACCGCGGCGTCCCCGTTTAGCCAGCACACAGATAGACAATGGGGAGAAGAATTTGGCGGTGAAGGAAGTTTGGTTGAAAAACTGTGATGGACTGACTTCTGACGAACAGGATCTTTTGTGGCAGCTCTGACTTGAGTTTAAAGACTGTTTTTCATTGTCAGAGGAAGATGTGGGCCGCACAGATGTCAAAGAGCACCACATTGATACGGGAGCAGCGCGGCCCATTAGGATGAGACCCCAGCGTCTCCCCCTAGCCAAGAAGGCAGCAGCAGACAAGGCCCTTCTGGTGATGCGAAAGGCGGGTCTCATCGAGCCTTCCACTAGCTCTTGGGCTTCTCCCGTTGTAATGGTCCCAATAAAGGCACAGCCTGACCTCCGGTTTTGTGTGGACTTCAGGCCCCTCAACAAGGTGCCGCGAAAGGATCCCTACCCCCCCGCGCATCGATGAGGCCCTGGACATTGTGGCGGGATCGTCATGGTTCTCCTCGCTGGACCTCTGCATTGGATACTGTCAGGTTCCTCTTGCCCGAGACGCCAAACCAAGCCAAACCAGCGTTCATTGCTAATGGGGGTTTGTGGCAGTTCAAAGTCCTCCCATTTGGTCTTTGTAATGCCCCCGCCACGGTTGAGAGATTAATGGACAAGATGCTCACTGGTATCCCACACCAAGTCTGTGCGGTGTACTTGGACGACATCCTTGTTCATGGTACATCATTTGGTGCAGCTTTCAGTTCCCTCAGGAGGTTTTTGGAGAGGGTGGCGACAGCGGGATTGAAATTGCACCCGCAAAAGTGCCATTTCATGAGACGGGAGATCGCGTGCCTGGGGCATAGACTGGGGCGGGGCGGTGTCAGCACAATGGAGTCCAAGCTGTCAAGGACTGGCCTACCCCCACCTCTGTGCGGGAACTGAAGAGTTTTCTTGGACTGTCTTCATATTACCAACGTTTTGTGAAAGGGTATCATGCATTGGTGCACCCTTATTCCGATTGCTGCAGAAGAGGCAGGACTTTGTGTGGACTGAGGAGTGCCAGTCAGCATTCACTTCACTACAGCGAGCACTCACAAAAGCCCCGGTTCTGGCTCCAGCTGACATATCCCTCCCCTTTGTTCTTGACACTGATGCCAGCAGTGTTGGGTCAAGGGCGGTACTTTCACAGGTGACGCCTGAAGGGGAAAGGGTGGTGGCATATCACAGCAGGATATTCAACCGTGCTGAACGCCGCTATTGTGTCACCAGGCGGGAGTTACTCGCTGTGATCAGTGCCGTCCGACACTTCAAATATTACCTCGGGGCCTTCATTTCACAGTCAGAACTGATCACTCTGCCTTACAGTGGTTGATGACCTTCAAGGAGACCGAGGGCCAGCTGGCCCGCTGGATTGAAGCACCCCAGACCTATGACTTCACTTTGGTTTACAGGCCCGGCACTCAACACGGGAATGCGGACGCACTCTCCCGCAGACCCTGCGTTACTGATCGCTGCTACTACTGTGATAAGAGGGAAATGAGAGAAGGCCAACAGGCTGCAGTTGGTGGTGAAATGTGCAAGCAGGACGACCGACCGGCTGCTGATTGTGGATTGTCAACTGTGGATGCGGTTGTGTGGGATAACAAACAGGAAGAAGATAGTGACATCGGTCCAGTGCGTGCTTGGGTGGCCGTACAACACAGACCTTTATGGCAGGAGATGGGCATGTGCTCACGTGCCACAAAGGGACTTTGGTCGATGTTTGACACCTTACGGCTGCAAGATGGAGTGTTACAAAGAGGATGGAAGGAACCAGCCACTGGGGAGACACGGTGGCAAGTGGTGGTGCCGAAATGCTTGCGTGAGAGAGTGCTTAGGGCAGTGCATGGAGGTCCAGGATCATGGCACTTCGGTGTGAGGAAGACACTCCGCCGACTACGGGATTTTACTGGGGCCAACATCGACGAGATGTAGAGGAGCACTGTCGCCGTTGTGATAGTTAAAGATGTCCTTTATTAGTCCCACAATGGGGAAATTTGAAAAGTTGTACCGCAAAGAAAGGTCCCCCGAACAGATCCTTCGCTCAACTCCAGCAATGTCCAGTGGGGCCCCCATGGAGAGGGTGGAGATTGATGTGCTTGGGCTGTTTCCGTGCACAGAGAGAGGGAACCGCTACATCCACACCGGCATGGACTACTTTACTAAGTGGCCTGAGGCCTACTGCTTGCCGGAGCAGGAAGCAAAAACCATAGCCGATACACTTGTGGGGGGAATATTCAGCAGGTTTGGGACAGCTGAAGTGATTCACTCAGATCAGGGCTGGAATTTTGAGTCGCATTTGCAGCTATGATAAGCTGGGCTCACACAAGACCTGCACCACGCCACTTCATCCTCAGAGTGATGGACTAGATGAGAGATTTAATCACACACTGTCTCAACAGCTAGCAATTCTAACAGCCAGACACCAAAAAGACTGGGACCGCCACATTCCACTTGTGTTGATGGCCTACCGGACAGCGGTGCAAGACTCCACCTCCTGCGCCACGCACTACTCATGCTTGGTAGAGAGATCCGGATACCAGCTGAAATTATGGTGGGCAAACCACCGGACTCTCCGGCGGATCCTCCAGGACCTGAATATGCCAGGAAACTCCAGGACTGCTTAGTATTAGTATGCCAGATCCCAGCTGAGGAGTGCTTGCATAAAGCAACAGACGTACTACGATTTGCAGACCAAAGGACGACACTTCATAGCAGGGGGACTGGTCTGGGTGTACAACAGAGAAAGAAGGGCAGGTGTCTGAAGCTGGACAGCGACTGGGTGGGTCCTTGCAGGATCCTGGAAAGATTAGGCGAAGTCGTATATCGGGTCCAGCTGCCGCCAAGAGGAAGGAAGGTGGCCCTACATCGTGATCGGCTCGCCCCCTACCCTGGGACTGCTGCTCCTTCAGAGCCAGGCCCACAGATCGGCGGAGGCCTCGATGCCGTACCAGCTTTATGCCCGGAGTTCCTTGGAGACTCGGGCGGCCAAACCAACCTTGCCCAGGATGGACTGACTGCAATTAACCCCTTGTCTATTACTGGGCCTGCTTTTACTCCCCCAGGCCTCGCCGCGGGTCCGGGGGCCCCCGGAGAAACCGCAGGCCTCCTAGGCATTTGGGAGATTTCGTTCGTTCCCTCGGGGGCGAGGGACTTGGAAAGGGGGGGTTGGTGTAACGAATTGGGTTGTCTGTTGACATTTGTGTTTCTCTGAGTTGTGTAGTGTCCGAGTTTTGTGAATGCATCGCGCAACTCACTGGACAGAAGGTGTGCGCGAGAGAGAGAGAGAGTGATCCGTTAAAAATGACAGCGCAAGTTGCCGGTGTTTGATTGGTTACGGCGAACAGAGCCGATTTCTGTAAAAAAAAAATAAAAAGTCGAGAACTGAATGGAATTCGGACGTGGTCTTTTAAGACGCTACAGTACATAACACTCTAACTGGTGGTAGTGTGATGGTCTGGGGCTGCTTTGTGCCTTCAATACCTGGACTATTTTCAGTAATTGATGGAACTATGAATTCTGTACTCAACCAGAAAATCCTGAGGGAGAATATTCAGCCTTCCGTTTGTGACCTCAAGTGAAAGCGCACTTATGTTTTGCCGCAGGACAACAATCCGAATTAAACCACCAAATCAGCTTCTAAATATCAAAAAAAATGTTTTGGAGCGGCCTAGTCCAGACTCGAGTCAGATTGAAATATGACATGGACTTCATGTTCAAAAAGACTCCAGTGATGCTGAATTTAAGCAATTCTGCAAAGAAGAGTGCGACAGAAATTACTCCACAAACATGTGAAAGACTAATTGCCAGTTGGAGAAAATTCTTGATTGGAGATGTTGCTACTAAGGTTGGTCCAACTATTTACTCGGTTTCGGTGGGAGGGGGGCTATTCACATAGTGATAGATAGCTTTGTTCCCTTTTCCCTTCATAAATAATCATCATTTAAAAACAGAATTTCATATTTATTTGGGTTATCGTTGTCTGTTTAACAATCAAACATTTGTTTCGTGATCTTAAACAAAGTGGGTAAAACCTTTTCGCGGCACTGTGTAGATGGTGAGGATTTGGTGGAAGACATTTGTGATTCATTGCATCATGTAATGGTGTGATGTCAAGCTCGGTGACAACATGGCGCCAGTGTACGTCACGGTCCAGACTTGGTTTTCTTCGACTTTGGTTGCTGGGTTAGCCCATGTTTATCAGGTAGCCTCTGTAGAAACATTTTAACAACTTGATGTCTTTTTATCATGGGGCATAGTGTTCATGGTACATAGAAGACATTACCGCCACAGGAATCGGATGTAAATCAGAGTATCAAGGACTTAAAATGACTTTCATCAGATATTGTTTTATTACTATATACACCGCTTCGGTGCTTTCTCTCTGAACCACTCCGCACACTTTGTTTTCTATACTGTGTCTTGACCCAGGGTGCTGTATCAGCAGCAGAACCAGCCCATGGATGCGCTGCAGGCCTACATTTGTGCTGTGCAGCTGGACCACAGCCATGCCGCTGCCTGGATGGACCTGGGCACACTGTATGAGTCGTGCAACCAGCCTCATGACGCCATCAAGTGCTACATCAACGCCACACGCAGCAAAGCATGCACCAATTCCACCATGTTGAGCCACCGAATAAAATGCCTGCAGGTGGGTTGAGAGCGATGTGCAGCAATTCATAGTGACATAAGTGTCTTGGGTCCTGAGAATCGCCATGTGATGCCATTCCTATATTTGCTTTCACTTCTCTTCAAAGCAGTGTCATGTCCACCCTTCGCATGGTCACAGTTATCAAGTTATCAAGACGGCACAGTGACGCTTGCCCTCAAGGGTCATATTAGGGATTGTTACTGAGTGTCTTGCAGAAGCTACCTTTCCATTTAAACCACTGTTTTCACACATGGCCATGCAGCTCCAAGACCCTGCTTCACTTGTTCTGTAAACTTCTTAAACCATTGCTGGTCTTTTTTTTAATTTTTAATTATTGTTTTGAGATCATCGTTTTTATTTATTTTATTTATTATATTTTTTTTTTTGGGGGGGGGGGGGGGGGGGGTTCACGTCGTTTTACATTCCCCTAGGCTCAGTTGAGTAACCCCAGGCTCAGTAGCCCACAGAGTAAAAGTAAAATGCTCCCCCTTATTGAGGAAGCATGGAGTCTACCAATCCCGGCTGAGCTCACCTCCAGGCAGGGAGGCCTGAGCAGTGCGCCACAGCAGGTGAGAGACCAGATCCCTCCCATTTGATCCGAGATGCCAAAACACATAATCCTAATGTACATGCCGTCACGCCTGTCAGCACATACACTGTTGGGTAACACTTGTGCTTGAGCTCCATTTCCATGATATACACCAGAAAATATTTTGTGAATTCCTGCCACTGCTTGAGTTTGTCTCTTTTATAACCGTTTTGGGATAGCACTGTTAAATATAATGTGGAGGTCACGGCTGCTTCACAGCACCTGTTATTTAGATGGTGAGGGAGTCTAGCCAAGTGTTACTCAGTCTCCCGCTCCCTTTCTGTCCAGTAGTCTCTCAGCTTCACCCATGTTTTGCCGCTCAAGTCGAACACTAATCTCCCCGATTCCTCACCACCCCACCCCCGTACCAAACAAGATATAGGCGTTGAAACACTTTGTTGACAAATCTGTTGAAGGGGCATACCTTGATCTGTTTGACAATGTGACTTATTTAAGAGCTACCTCATTAAAACCAAGGAGCTGCAATTATAATTCTCGCACTTATTTGAAATTGTGACAAGGGTGCCATCAGTGCTTGGTTCAGTCTCCAACCTCCAGTCTCTTTTCGCTATCACCCCCTAGACCTCGAGCCTTAATAACAGCCGATTCGTTGTAGTGGTGGGGAAATTCTCAGCGAATGTCAACGTTCCTTCTCCTTTGTCGTAACAGGTCACTCTTCAATGTATTAAAAATAAAACGACAAGTTGTATTGCGAACATGGCACTCCTTTCAAAGTATTGAGCTCATATTTGTCCTAACAAGTAAAAATGTTTGAAATGTTGACCTGGAAAAGTACCAGCACCGAATTATTGACTATACAGAGTAGGGCTGGGCGATACGACCTAAAATCAATTTCGCGATAAATTAAGCAATTTTACCTCAATAACAATAAATGCACGATAAATTTCCGCCCGTGGACCAAAATAAAAATAAATGCAGGAAATGCATATTAACTGTTTTTATTGACCAACTGGTACACATTACTTTAAATGAAAAGTAAAATTACAAAAATCATTTGAATAAACATTCCCAATAGCTTGCTTTAAATGACTTGAACAATGTCACAAAGAACAGGAGAAAAGGAGTACCTCTCGCAAAATCTTTTCTGCAAATAGATTGCGCCAAGGTGCTGTAATGCCACGTGCAAAGGCCTAGATTCGTGTGAAGGTCTCTTGTAAACAATATACATAATGCCATGTGCAAAGGAGCTAGTGTGGTCGGCAAATAAAATGGGAAAAAAAGTCCATGTAAATAAACAAGTGTGCATCATCGGGAAAATGTGCCGTCTCGAGTACTCTGGTGCGCAGTCGCCACTTGTCGTCTATGTAATGCACATTCAGGCTCAAACAGGGATCCATGTTGCGACTCGACCACAAGTCGGATGTGGATGCAAAATGCTTGACATGTCTCCGCTCCCATCCCGATGTTGTCCATATTGGGAAGTACGGTTTGCGACAAATATTTGCGTACCTCTTGTCGGCTACTTTCATGAGGCGTTTAAATCCTGTCCGCTCCACTGTAACTAGAGGAGCTAAATCTTTAGCTATGTGCTAGGCTATTGCGTCCACCTCTGAGACGTTCTCTCGTAGGGTGTCGCCTCCGTTATGGGCTGTTGTCACTGGTCGAACCTTGCTTCTCCCTTTGAACTTTCAGCACAGCATGGTTGTCTTGTGGGAGGTGAAAAAGAAAAGGTTGGACGCGCTGTTTTGGGTGCTTACGACGCACTGTGTAGTTCATGTTCTTTTGCTCAAAATCGTCTTTATGGAACCCAAAACATTTCCAAACATCAGATGTCGAATTTCTTTTCGGGACAAGCGCGACAGGAACAACTTACACTAACGTTACTTCGTCTTCAGCCGTGTCAGACGCTTCTTGATTTGAATCGCCAGCTACGACCGCGTCTGTTTCCCTTTTTTTTTTTTTTTTTTGGTTGAGCTGGGTGGAGTCACGTGACTACAGCCGCTGTAGCTGTCTTAAAAGGGCATCAACATAGCCGCAGACAGACAACACTTCTTTTTTTTTTTTTTTAACACCGAATTTACCGACATGGGCAAAATGATGTCGGTCAGTGTATTAAATTTCGGTAACGGTAAATTTTCGGTTTATCGCTCAGCCCTAATACAGAGTGACCCAAAATGACAGTAGCACCTCTGGTATGAGTGTCTGTGTCAGATTTTTTTTTATGGGTACAACTTAACTTTCATGACTGCACCTCCATATGAACTTTCTAGGGGCTCCGAGCAACAGTCCCCCTGATGTCATCAACAATCCCAGCCACCACCATTTACACTTGGACGTTTACTGGTTTGGACTGCTGTCCCAGGCATTTTCAGTAAAAGTTACTGAAGGTTCCTTTTGTTAGCCCTTACTTTCAAATAATATGCAAACTTGAATAACATTCTTACCAATTTTATCAGATGTAATAACTTTGGGTCTTCCTGTAACTATTATACAACCCCACGTTATCACATTTAATAAATCAGGTTATTATTCCACCAGATAGATTTTGGTAACTTGAAATGAATTGGCAATAACCAGAAACTTGAACTTGTAACCTTTCCACCTGAAATTCTTAGTGTGTTGTCAAGTATTTGGTCCATTTGCTTTTAGTTGTTGTAACAGCTCCAATTCACCACGTCCTGGAAGCGAAACCCCTCTTTCCACCCAGGGCGGCAATGGCACAGTGATACTTCAGTAAAACGTGCCATGATAACTTAGAAACAGTGTTGTCCCAGTTAAACGGATTGCAGTAATTTCAATGTCAACATGTCTCTTTTTTCCTTTTGTGTTGCTTTCAATCCTCTGCTTTGCTGTGTTTCCTTTTTACTCACTTTAACAATGATTCCTTATTTTGTTTTCCTCCCTAATTTCCCATTTTCTGTGTCTTTATCTCGCCACTTGTCTTTCTTCTCCGCTTTGATCTTTTCCAAACATTATTCTATGATTTATGTTACATCGCTCCTCCTTTCTTGCTCTTTACTCATCCCTTGTTTAATTTTGTCTGCGCCACTCCCTGTCTTTCTCCTGTCCTTCAGGCCTGTAAACCAAACCACGCCGCAGAGGGTTGTGGTTCAGGTCAGACTCTGCCTCCTCACGTGGCCACACTGGGCCAAGCAGAGGACCAGTCCTGCCCAGCCAAGAGGAAGCGAGCTTCCAGCCCTGGCAATGTAAAAGCTTGTACAACACGTCTCTGCATGTACAAACGTTTACTGCACCTAACGTGCACTATTCCATTAATTCTTAACAGGAAGATTCCTGGGCCACTAATCCAGTGCAACAGCCTGTTCCCAACTGGTACCTCTCCACACAGAAGTTGCAGGTCGGTCATTGCATTTATTCCATTTTATATTCCTCACTTCTGGTTCCAATGTGTTTTTTATTTAGTTTTTTTACGTTTCTTTTCTGCAGTTGTTGGAACAGCTACGGAGTAATCGAGCCAGCTTGAAGCCCACACAGCTGCAGATGTTGGAGCATCTGGAAGCTCAGTTCACCACGATGCAGCAGCACCAGGTAAAAATGATGGCTTGTGCATTTGTGCCAAACACACACGAGCAGAAAAAATGGCTGGACTACTGCACGACTCTACTATCGAACATCTTGTTAACCAAATGAATGTTCATGGTACCTTCCTATCCTCGTAGATGCGCCAGAATGCGTCAGGAGGTCAGTCACGCCCCTCCTTCCCCAATGGCCCGACTGCCAATTCCCTCCCATCCCCTAATCCCAGCCTGCATCCCTCGCGGCCCCATCTGGGACCTCATCGGCCCCTGTGCCCCCCTCAACCTTCGGCCAATGGACCTGTAGGTCCTGGGGCACACAGACACTCAGATTCAGTCTCCCTTCCTGTGGGTGACAGCAACAGTTGTAGTAGTAATAGTAGTAGTAGTAGTAGTAGTAGTAGTAGTAATAATCAACCGGGGCCAGCAGCCTCGGGGCCCAATGGAGATGTGCCTTACCTGCAACCTGCCGGCAGCGGCGACGCAGCACTGCTACCTCACACCTGCACAAGCACGCGAACACAGGACGCCATGCCACGCCCTCTGCACCTTTACTCTTCTCAGGTACGTTATACTTTTTCTGCATTTTGGAGATAGTCTTCCACAATCATTTTGAGGGACTGTGGGTCAAAGCCAAAATTAATTATTTTACGAAGGAAAATCATAAGAACCCCCCCCCACCCCCCACAAAAAAAATGGTAATTTGTAATGTTATTTAATATGTGAATACGCAAATCTGGAGGTGCCAAACCATGAGTATGCAGTGGTCGACTGTACTGTCATTGATAATTATTGTTAAAAATATAGCTTCCTGCTCATGTAATAAATATTGTGATTGATATTTTTTTAAATATTTAGTATTTTATTCTCAGGCTGTTTTGCCCACCTCTAGTGGTCTTAATCAGCATTTTTCCCCTTCCTTCAGGTGCTGCAGAAGCGGTCTGTTCCTCTTGTGGGCTCCAATACTGAGGGAACCACCTCTCACCCTCATCCCCCCAACTCCATTGCTCCCCTGCAGTCCAAAAATCAAATTGGACATTCCAAGGCTATCAGGCCACAGCAACAAACAGCTCACAACCACCTACCATCCCCTCCCTCTCTTCCCCCTTCCTCTACCTCAATTGGGGAAGCACCCAGTGTGTCCGCTACCAAAGATGGCAACACGGTCACCGCATCCGCATCGCTTGGTAATGGCAGTTCAGAGGGCAGGGCACCTTCGCCATTGATACCAGGTGACGGCAAAGTGGCACAGTGCGACAGCCTGGTCCATCACATGCAATTGGGGGAGGAAGAAAAGGTGGCAGAAGATGCTGAAAAGCAGAGCCTTAGCGCAGACAATCCCAGACTATCTGCCCTGCTGGCAGGGAGAGACGAGGTGGGTGCGGGAAAGACAGAAGACACTGTATCGACATCATCGCCCAACAAACTCAACAACATCCACCCTGCTGGCTTGCCCTCAACCCCCAACACACAAGGAAGCTCAGCTGCCTCCTCACCTGTCTCTATCTTATCCACTGCCACACCTTCACCCAAATCCTTAGAGCACACCCATATAGGCAGCCATAGTCCCGCAGCACCTATTACCACAGCACCGGCCGTCAATGGTAACGGCAAAGGGGGAATCTCTGAGGACTCTCAGAGCCCACTGAAGGCCGAACCACCCACTGTCTCCAGTTATAAGGGCATGCCACCCCATGGTTCCTCTTCATCATCCTCATCGTCTTCATCCTCGGTATCAATCTATCCAAGCTCCACAGATGTGCTGAAAGCCTGCAGGTAAGGCAAATGTGTAACAAATGTTCCTTTGCTAATGGCTCCCCCCAGTGGTATTTTACAGTCATTATCAGAAATGGTTACGTAATTGCAAGGCAGTCTTGTTGCTATGCAGATATTTTGCGTCACATAATGTTAACATTTATTTGACTGTTTGAATAAGAGTGGGCAATATTTATCATTTAAGTTGTGATCATAAATTGATGCTGCATGCGGGGTGAACAAATAGCAAGAAAATTATCATGTTTATTTCCAAGTTGCAATAGACTGTGCTCAGGCAAAATTGTATGTGCAGAAACCTGGGCAAAAATGGGCTTTCCAACAGCAGCATTCTTCTTGACAAGTGCCCGCCGCCACGGCTGCCCCCTCCTCCCACGCCAGCCCTGCACAAAGACAAGCTCAATCCTCCGACCCCCAGCATCTATGTGAGTAGCCAAGAGATTCCACCTGACCTGTGTCTGTGCTCTCCTGAGCTCAAGTCAATTTTGCCTTGTATATATAACTGTTGTGCCATAGACACAATGTTAAATCCCTATATATTTTGATATGGTATTTCAGAACTGACCAGTGTTATGGATCGTCCATATTTTTTTACGTAAATCACTCAACGCCAATGTAAAGTTCTGACAATTTTCGCCGGTCTTTTATCCTTAAGGTTTTTATACTAACAGTAACTACCAGACTATATTCTCAATCAATTTATTTCATTGATGTCAGAGAGATAAGACACATGGCCGTGGAGCCTTATTCAGACAGAAGGTCTAATCTCTCCAAAATATTTGCTTGTTTTTATACTAATTTAGCCACGCCCATGTAAAGGGCCGACTTTGCTGAGCCCCTGTGGCATTGCGTGACTCCATGTTCTAAACTGGATTTAAATAGTATGTGTACCAAGAATGACAAACAGAAGGAAAGCCAAGCATGGAGAAAGGTCACAGTGACACGGCCTAGCTTAATTCTCCCATCTAAAGCAAGGAAAACTTCACACAACTCCATCTGGGGACAAATGAGAAACCTTGAGAAGGGATATGGGAATCCACCTTCAAGGATGATAGATAGGATAGAAAGATCTCTAGTAGATGCCGAGTGGGCAACATTTAACACACATCATGATGCTATACAATGTTAGTTGAAATAATGTGAAAGTCAATCAAATGAAGCGCTGCAGCTTGATGACTTCAGTAAAGTGGGTCCCTGCCAAGTTGGAGCATCAAAGAGCCCTAATCTATCACTAACTCGTTAAGCATGGAACACTGACTGTTCCGGATATTTTTAAAAAGCCAACATCTGACAGTAACAGTGGGTCGGGACCAGTACAGCTCAGTGTCAGGCCACCAAAACACTTAAGACACTGGCCAAATTACACATTTCATTAATGATTTCAAGACAATGAACTGTCAATATTGTTATATTGTAAATGATTTCCACTGTTCGTATCCGGGAAGTCTTGGTGCATGCTGTTTTGTGCCGCCCTAGCTGCCTGTATGGCTACAGCTGGTTAGCTAACGTGGCAAAGCGTGACAGCGCCACTGAGGGCAATATTCACGTTCTATGTCATCTCAGCATTAGTCACTACTCATCGCCTCCACGGCAGTGCTACACAACTGACGAGCATTGTTTTCACAAAGAGTAGACCAGTGATCAACGAGAGAAAAACAGGAAAAGCCAAGCCAATTGCTCAGATTTTTGACAAGGATTTGGTGAAATCTTAGATAATTTGATTAAGGCTACAAACTGTCTAACATCACCAGGTTCTCTTATATTTTTCCTGTTCATTCATATGTGTATAGAAATCTCAATCAAACGAATAAAACATGAAAACATAACCATCCATGTCAAACACAAAAATCCTGTTTAAAAATGCTGTAGAAAATATGTGGCCGGACAACCAGTTTTCAAGGAAACTGAACTCTTGTTGCATACATTGTAATTTCATTGTTAATCAAAGTTTAGACCCTTTACAGCAGGGGTCCTCAATCCTGTTCCTCGAGGGCAGGTGTCCTGCAGGTTTTCCATCTCTCCCTGCTGCAACACAGCTGATTCAAATGATCAGATAATCAGCAAGGTCTGCAGAAGCTAGATAACGATCGCTCAGGTGTGTTGCACCAAGGAGAGGTGGAAAACGGCCAGGACACCGGCCCTCGAGGAACAGGATTGAAGACCCCTGCTTTACAGTCTAAAAATCAGGGAATAGTGGTGCACATGCAGTTGAACTCTTTATTGGATGAACATAATGTGGTAGAGGTGTTAAAGTCAAGTTTTAATTGATGCATAGCACAATCAACTCTGTTACGAGTTTTTAATGACATCCTCCTGGCTGATGACACTGGGGACTGCGTGTGTCATATTTTGTTGGATCTCATAGCAGCATTCAATAGGGTGGGCCACATTATACTGTTGGCTCATTTGCAGAACCAGGTGGGCATTAGTGGTAGCGCTTTTTTGTGGTTTAGTTCCTATTTGGCTGACAGAACTTTTTGTTTTAGCCTTGGGTGCTCTGAATCTCGCACGGCCCCACTGTCGAATGGTGTTCCACAGGGTTCAGTTCTGGGACCTCTGCTGTTTTCAATGTATTTGTTGCCCTTGGGTTCCATCTCAACTTATTCAATCCATATATATGCTCATTTTCAAAAACTTGGGCCTAGCCTCCTGTAGACGTGTATATATACATTTTCGGCCTTTTTTTTATTTTTATTTTTTTATTTTTGCGTCATAGTGTACAGTGGGCTCTGACGCAGCCTGTGACTGGGAATCAGCCATGTCTGCATTGTAAATCATGTTAAAATCGACCATGTGGTGCCCGTGGTGTAAGATATCTGCGAGGATCAAGCTGTAGAAGAAAATTGCAGTGGGATGGATGCAGTGTTGGGAATGCTGGAGAAGAGTAATGGTAAAGTGCAAACTGGAGAGTATTAGACGTCGCAGTAGCAATGGAAAATCATAATAATTTACCCTTGAGGAATTCTTTTGGAGTTTAAAAAAAAGCTTCCAGGAAGCATAATAAATGCAACGGAGATGCTTTTGATGAGAGCATTACACGTCGTCCTCATAGAAGCAAGCAGCCATCAAAAGAGGCTTTGCCTTCCTCTCATGGCGCACGGATTGCCTCGCCGGAGTTTCCCCGCAGCTAAGTCCATACGATCCAGATTTGGACCAAGGTTAGTCAGAGGAATATCTGACATGCGTGAAAGCAGCAGCAGAGAATCGTCACTGGATCCACCAGAACTAGGAGGTCAGTGCTAAGTTGCTTGCAAGTTCCCATTCAAAGCTTTGTCATGCGCGCATCAGTTTTATGCACATCAGTATGCTCTACTGTACTATAAAGTTGCCAGTAAGACTAATAATATATGTACAGATTATGCATCCTATGTCGCGTACATGTGTAGCGCGACGCATACAAAAATACATTTGGTTCATTCAGAACTCTGCTAAAACTGATGCCGCTCATTTTACTTTTTTCAGTAAGATGAAAGGATAAATGTAACTAAGCAGCATGTGTGTATATACTTGGTAGCGAGAGAGCGAGAGGAAAGACGGAGAGAGCAAAACAGAGATGTGGAAATGTAAGTGAATGGCAAGAGTAAAAAAAAAAAAGTGACGTAAATGTACATATTTCTTTAAATTACAGATTGTGCATTCAGATGCAAAAGAGTTCCTCACATTGTTGGTGCAAAGAAATGTGAATGAAAGTATTCATACTGCAGCAATACAATTTCTTTATTTCTGTAATTTACAGGGCGTGCATCTCGAAGTGATGATTCAGGCTGCCAGCGAAATGACTTTCACTTTCACTGTGACCGCTGGATCACTGAATGCTGCAGCAAACAGTTGAATTCCTGCAGCTGTTTATCACCAATCGCGGCTGAGAAAGACCGCTTTGCAGCCAATTATTTTCAGGCAAAACCCACCAGTCTGTACCACTTGATAACCATCAAGTAAAATATTTGACACCCTTGCCAAAAAAGCCACGCCACAACAAAAATGCCAGGTCAGCAAGCGCAGCGATACACGTATGTCGTGTGAGACGTGTAGTGTTCCCTTTGCACCAAGGCAATTTTAGTGGATTCCACATGAAAAAAAAAAAAGTCATTTGTATGGGATGGGGGGGTTGATCCAACGGGCATGTACACACACGCACGCACAGACCGATGCACACACTGTCACTTACGCACTTTTGAATATAGTTCATTTCAGCAGTTCAATTTACTTCTTTGCATGCAAATAAAGTATTTTATTAAAATCAGTTTTTGTCGTGCTGTTTTTGTTATTTTATCGGAGGAAAGCGTTATTTTGATGTGGCTGACACAAAAGAAAAAATAGCAGTGTTAGTCAAGGTGCTTGAAATGTTTGTTTTTACAAAAAGCGCTTTTTGTCCGTTTTCTGTGAGGAATGGGCTGTCAGCTTAAAATGGAAAAAGATAGAATCACGCTTTTTTCTGATGAGAGAAAAGTCTTATCTCTCTTTTGGTTGGCCCCATGTTTTTATAGCATTAGAACAAAATATTCCATGGGCATTGCAAAATTATTAAAAAATCCAGAAAAACGCTGGGATTGAGGGGTTCGCTCTCGTGAAAATAGCTTTGATAAAATGAGTTAAAAAACATATTTTATTCCACTGCTATGCGGATGACAAATATGTCGCACTGTACTCAACAGACACTTTCTTATTGACACCACTTTTGTCCTGTCTGGAGGAAATCAAGGCCTGAATTGCACTACATTTCTTAAATTTCAGTTGAACAAAATGACAGATGTTATGTTTGGTCCCAGTAACCCTTTTACATCCCATACTTCTGACTTGTGCCCCTTTGACGCCTTATCTCACGCCAATCGTCTTGAATTTGGATCTTAAACTGGATAGTGATTTTTAAACTGTATCTGCAAATTGGTGCTGTGTTAAATCTAGCTTTTTTCATTTTAAACAGCTGGCAAAGGATCAATGGCAATGGTTGGATACACAGGCTGATTTTTTTTTTTTTCTTATGTGAGAAAGGTTTTTTGACTGTCACTATAAACCACGATAGAAATAGATACTGTACATTTTTGATGACTACAATTAAAACAAAATATTGCACTTAAAAAATAATAATAATGATGATGAGAATATTGCTAGCGGCACAGTGGAAGACTGGTTATCACAATGGCCTCGCTGTGCAGAGGCTGTGGGATTGATTCCGGCTCCGGCCTTCCTGTGTGGAGTTTGCATGTTCTCCCCATGCCTTTGTGGGTTTTCTCCGGGTCCTCCGGTTTACTCCCACATTCCAAAGACATGCATGGCAGGTTGATTGGACATTCTGAATTGTCCCTAGGTGAGAGTGTGTTGCGCGGACAGTTGTTCGTCTATGTGTGCCCTGCGATTGGCTGGCAACCAGTTCCGCCTCCCAACTGTGAGGCATACATGTTAACTAGTCGTCTACTATGCCCCTTGAAATATCTTCACACGAAAATGGCCCGTGGCACTAAAATGTTCAGGGTCCTGCTTTTATTTAAAAATATATATGTGCACGTGTATTTGTGTGCAATGTGCATTTGTTGAAATGTCACCGCTAAGCAAATTCTTTTTTGATTTATTATTTGAAACATTGTACAACAGCAATGTAAATTGTGATCGTGCATGTCTGATACAAGCAATGGTGAATATGCTGCTTTTGCTAGCCCCCAAAAAACGAATACAATATAATCGCCAGAGGAAAGCGCCTCGTACTTTTCATCAAATGGTGACATTAGTGATTTGTATTATAATATTGATCAAATTCTTTGTCTGAAACTAAACTGACTCACAATCGTAGTTTTGCGAGCTGTGTGACAAGCTTGTGTGTGACGTGTGGGTGTGCGCGTGCATGCATGAAGAAGATTGCAGTGTAGGAGATGAGCGGATATGCTGCAGTGGCGAGCGAGGAAATGAGAGACAAGTTGAAAGGAAAAGTTAAAGAGTGTATAAAATAAAGCAAGTCAAAGCAGAAACGAATAATAGTGTAATGTATTGTGAGATATGTTTACTGGCCGCAATTGTTTTTGTCCGTCTCGCTTGTCGTACTGAGCGGCAGCGAGTCACGGAAGTGCACAATAAACACAGCGCGACAGCCTTAATTGACATTCTGATTGGCTCTTGTCATTAATACTCCTTAATACGTATTTCACAAACAGTAGCATTTTAATGCATTTTAACGTGTGTAATATAAAAAAACGCAAATCCAATCGGAATCGCAATATTGGTCTGAATAATCGCAATTATTTTTTTTTTTCAAAATCGTGCAGCCCTACTGCCAAGAGTGCCGAGCAAAGAAGTTGACTGTTCCTGATCTTAATTTTATTCATTTGTTGACTTCTGATTTACATTATTTTTCAAGAGCCTCCGTACTCCCTTATTTCCTGCATGAAATAAGCAACAAGCTTAATGTAAAAAAACAATGTAACCTATGTATCTAAAAAACAACTTCAGTGTTCGCTGAGATTTGCTTTGACTTTTCACACATCTACTTGGCCTGTTGTCTTTGGTCTGTATCTGTGTTGTGGTGGTGTCGCGTGAGTTGCCTACTCAAGACCATGTATTCTTCGTGCTCACAACCTACATGTCCAAGTTAGAGAAATAAATTACCACAAATTCACATTTTCAATGCATTTAGTTTTTCGAGAGAGAGAGAATGTGTAATAAAAGTAAAAAACATCTATTGATAAAGAACAGATTCAATCTGAGTATATCTTTTTTTTTCATTCCTTTTTTTCATTAAAATTAAACTAAAACGTCTATTAGTTGTAATTAGGGGGTCCTGATATTCCTGTAATGCATTTCTTAAGTAACACGTGAGGCTCCAACACTGCTAATGACAGCAGTGGTGTACTTTTTTTCCTAAATCCTCAATATATCGGACGAGGGACACCGGTAAGAGGAGGGGCGGGGGGCTCTGTGTTTACGTGCATAAGAACTGGTGCGGCGATAGCACGATCGTCGAGAAGCACTCTTCCCCCGACATCGAGTTCATGTCCGTTAAATGCCGGCCTTATTTTCTCCCGAGGGAGCTAACGGTCGTGATTGTCACAGCTGTTTACATCCCTCCCGACGCTAGCACTAGCACGGCGCTCTCGCTACTCGCGTGCGTCATCAATAAACATCAGCGGGCCCACCCTGATGCCGTTCACGTAGTAGCGGGAGACTTTAATAAGGCCAATTTAAAGACTGTACTCCCAGAGTTTCACCAGCATGTCAAGTGCCCAACGAGGGGAGACAACACTCTCGACCATGTGTACTCGGACATCAAGCACGCATACAGGGCCCTCCCACTCGCCCCTCTCGGCCAGTCAGACCACCTGTCCTTGCAGCTCGCACCTGCGTACACCCCTCTCAGACGCAGATTCAGGCCCACCACAAAGACTGTGAAAACCTGGCGTGACGACGCCATGAGTGAATTACAGGACTGCTTTCAAGACACAAACTGGGACCTCTTTGATCATCAGGACCTTGATGTCTACACACATTGTGTACTGGACTACATCAAGTTCTGCATGGATACTGTGTCCCTACACAGGACTATACGGACCTTCCCAAATGCGAAGCCCTGGATGTCCAGCAGGGTTCGCGCTCTCCTCAAGGCCCGGGACGCTGCCTTCAGGTCAGGCGACAAAGCCCAGTACAGGGTGGCCCGTGCTGACCTGAGCAAAGGCATCAAGCTAGCCAAGGCAATCTACAAGGGGAGGCTGGAGGCCCACCTTGCCAGTAACAGACCACGGGAGGTGTGGCAGGGTCTACGGAGCATCACCAACTTCCGTGGCGGCAGCACGACCTCTGTAGACCCGAGTGCATCGCTGGCAGAGGAGCTTAACTGCTTCTTCGCTCGCTTTGACTCGCCCCAACCGTCACACCCCCGCACTTCATGCTCCAACTCCCCCCCACTCATCGTAGAGGAACACGTTGTGAGGCGCGCGCTCCTGGCGGTTAACCCCAGAAAAGCTACTGGACCCGACGGAATACCAGGCAAGGTCCTCAGAGCATGTGCCCACCAACTGGCACATGTTTTCTGCAGGATCTTCAACCGCTCCCTGGCTCAAGCAGTCATCCCCTCCTGCTTGAAAACTTCCACCATTATTCCTGTCCCCAAAAAGTCACCAGCCGTCCACCTGAATGACTACCGTCCTGTTGCTCTCACACCAGTCATCATGAAGTGCTTCGAGAGGCTGGTTCTCCAGCACATCAGGGACTGCCTTCCTCCCACTCTGGACCCCTACCAGTTTGCATACCGGGCTAACAGATCCACTGAGGACGCCATCGACACTGCTCTGCATGTTGTGCTGGGCCACCTGGAACAACAGCAGAGCTATGCAAGGATGCTCTTTGTGGACTACAGCTCGGCATTCAACACGATCATCCCAGACATCCTCGTCGCCAAACTGGACATTCTCGGCCTCCCTGCCCTCACACGCATCTGGATTAAGGACTTTCTGACCAACAGACCCCAGACTGTGTTGCTCGGCCCCTACACGTCCTCCACCCGCATGCTGAGCACCGGTTCCCCTCAAGGATGCGTGCTGAGCCCTCTCCTGTACGCCCTCTACACCTACGACTGCAGCCCGGCCCACGGCAACAACACCATCGTCAAGTTTGCTGACGACACGACAGTGGTCGGTCTGATCTCGGAAGGTGACGAGACAGCCTACAGAGAGTAGGTAAAGAGACTGACAACTTGGTGCAAGGACAACAGACTGCACCTTAACACTGCTAAAACAAAGGAGATTGTCGTCCACTTTAGGAGGAACAAGACGGTGCCGCCCCCCCTCTGCATCGAAGGCGTGTGTGTGGAGAGGGGCCACACGTTCAAGTTCCTGGGAGTACAGATCTCCGACGACCTTTCTTGGACTCACAACACCACAGCAGTGGTAAAGAAGGTCCGCCAGTGTCTGCACTTTCTGAGAGTCCTCAGGAAATTCAACCTGGACAGGAAGCTGCTGCTAGCCTTCTACCACTCGTCCATCGAGAGCCTGCTGACGTACTGTGTCTCCACCTGGTACAGCGGCTGCACTGAGGCGGACAGAGTGAGGCTCCAGAGGACAGTCAAAACAGCGCAAAGGATTATTGGCTGCCCTCTCCCCTCACTGTCGGACATCTACACCGCCCGGTGCCTCAGAAGGGCTCTCAACATCGTCAAAGACAATACCCACCCAAACTCACACCTGTTCGACCTGATGCCCTCTTGGCAGGCGCTACAGATGCATCAAATCGAGGACCAATAGACTGAGAAACAGTTTCTTTCCGAGAGCCATCTCCATTCTGAACTCTCACACACACACACGAGAACACCCTTACCTTGCAGAACAGCATTGTGATGTGTTTTTATATACACTATTCAGTACTAAATTCCATTGCACTCTCTTATTTATTATCTAATTTATATATTTGTCTGTATTATTGTTGTATTGCACTGGAGAGGGGAGCCCTCTAATCTCGTTGCACACTTGAGTACAATGACAATAAAGGGATTTCTAATTCTAATTTCTAATTCTATATATTGTTCTGAATACGCAGCACTTTTCAAAATAACTGGGTTGACCTCCAGCAACACAAGTGCCTTCAAATCACTGGCTTTTTACAGCTGCTGAATAATTTGGCTCAACGTTAAGAATTTCCCTTTTTCTGGGCACAGTTGGGAAATGTAATTTTGAAACCTGTTTCATATCAATATCAGTGATTTAAATATTTGCCAAAGCCTCTGCAGAAAAGCAAATACATTTCTCTTAAATCCTAGGTTTCTAAAAATGTGGAGCACATGAGAATCAGTTATTACCCCCCCACCCAGGGTTCGCGGTTAACCGCTTCCCGATTGCCCGGGCAAGTGAAATTTGGCCACGGGCAAGGTAAAATTATGGGCAACTTACCCGACCGGGCAAGCATTTTTTAAAGCAGCCAAATATCTTTAATTCCGACGAAAACTGTGGCGTGATCTGTTTGTGTGCACTGTATGGTGATGGTTTAACCCAGACACCCCCTTATGTTGTGGTATGGTCCATTGGCCTTATCGGGGGCAATGGGCGGGCGCTACGGGGATCAGTTAGTTCAGTGAATGTCGAGTTAAAGTGGACGTCAATAAATCCCGCAGTATTGGAACTCGCTGTAGTTGCATCCCCTTTGAAGTTCGAAAAACACAACAAAAACCTACGATATTTCGGCCGAAAATTGACAGCCGGAAGTTTTCTTACCTTCTGCACATGTTTACAAGTGGCGACGAGTTCGTTCAAATCCGAACATTTCGGATTCCTCTGACATGACTAAAATAGCTAGAATATTTTTAAGTAGACAATTCAGTTGTGAGTAAGGAAGGGAGTAATATTTGATTTTTGGCTGTTAATTCATTAGCTCCATGATGTGACCTGACATAGTGTCAGTGACTGTGTTCTGTTTATGCTATGAAACTTATGGAGGCAGCACCACAGGCACTGGTCTTAAAGGAATACACAAATTTCCCACACTCATAATTTATTAATGTGATTCCTCAATTAATAGGGTCCCCTGGACTTAAAATTGATAATCTGGATTGCTGTAATATCATTTTCCCAATTTAACATGCAGATTTGTTAATTATTAAAACTACAATTAACATTTTCAATAACTGCACAGGATGATACATGCTGTTGTGAGTAGGGTTTCATGGTTGATGATGAGAACAAGATTAATTTATGCTTATCAGATTATATGTTTATTTACATTTGTGGCGCACATTTTACAACCATAAACATTTTATTCTTAGAGAAAAAAAATTGTCACTTGCCCAAGTCGGGCAAGTAATTTGGCCACTCGGGCAAGGCAAATTTTAGTGGCACTTGCCCTATGGGCAAGCAGTTTTTAAAGTTAACCGCGAACCCTGCCCCCACCCCTAATAAAAATACTCTTGACACCCTGATTCTTATTTTTAACCAGCTGGAGAACAAGCGAGATGCTTTCTTTCCACCACTGCACCAGTTCTGCACAAATCCCTCCAATCCTGTCACTGTCATCAGAGGACTGGCTGGAGCACTCAAACTGGGTAAAAATTGAAATTACTGTCAGATATTGCTTGAAGCCAAACTACTTCATGTGCATGCTACAGACTGAACTGGAAGGGATTGTATCTCTGACCTGGTTGTTATCTGCAGACCTGGGCCTGTTCTCCACAAAGACACTGGTTGAAGCCAACCCAGAGCACTTGGTGGAAGTGTGGACGCAGCTGTCACAACCTGCGGATGAGAACTGGGACGTAACGGGCACCAAGAAAATGTGGCGCTGTGAAAGTGCTCGAGCCCATACAACCATCGCCAAGTATGCGCAGTATCAGGCTGCTTCCTTCCAGGAATCCCTAAGGGTTGGTGAAAATATGACACACCCAAGAATAATCATTATGTTCATTCATAAATATAAATATCCAATGTCCCTGTTAATGCAACTGTCAAATTTCTTCAGGAGGAAAATGAAAAGAAAGCCCTCAAAGAACCCTGCGACACAGAGCCGGTAGCAGAGAGGTACAAAAGATTGGAAACAAAACTAGGGGTGTCTCGATCCGATAATGTGTAGCTGTTCACTTGAATAAGATTTGTAGCGCAGGCTCGACTCAGTGGTCAGCTAGCTGTGAGCCCGCCTCCGGGATGAAGGTTTCAGGAGGCTGGCTGGCCGAGGAGTCGGATGAAGAAGCGTGACGACAAACGGCCGTGGAATAAAAAAATAAATCTACCGGCATTATGTATTCATATATGATACAAATAAAACTGTAACTGTATTCCATTACTGTTGCAGAAAAAGACATAATCTGATTGCAAGTACATTTAATAAAAATGTGGATTATTTTTTCAGAATAACATTTTTAATCTGGGGGAGAGAGATCGCTCACTCGATTCCTCACCTCTTATACACAACTTCTTAATACAACTTGCACTGCATCTGTAAAACATCCTCCCTGCTTTTCACTTCCACTTTCTCTATAGTGGCTGTTTTGTGTGAAGCGAACCTCTCTCCTCTACCTTTTACAAATCAGTCTTGTGGAAAGTTTTGAAAAACTTTATTAAGATACCAAATGTAGTTTCCCTCACAGGATGAAGTCATCCTGTCTCTCTGCCTGCCATGTTTGGAATAAATGGGTCATATATTCTCAAACCTACCGTTGCTGACTATTGTTATTCGGTTTAACATTATAACTTGATCAAGTCTTTTCTAACAATTCATACTAAAAAATTAAATTACAGCATGTATCATTCCTGCTCATATTGTATCAGATAATATCGGATATCGGAATTACTCTAGGTTGCAATATCGGTATTGGCTCGGAAGTGGAAAATGTATCGGTACACCCCTAATTAAAACACTCCAGGCAAGTGACAAATGTTTCTATCATATTATGTTTGACTACAGCCAGATTAATTGAGGATCTATACTTTTCATTGTCAGTGTTGTACGCAAAAGAAGAGGGCCCTTAAAGCACATCAAGTTTGGAACAAACATCGACGTGTCAGACGAAAGGAAGTAAGTTTGACTGTGATTTGGCCAACTGGTCTGCAGCCTCATTGAACTAGAATTTGGCCACCTGGTCTGCAGCCTCATTGAATTTAATCTGATTTTAAACACCTTTCCTCTCTTCCCACCAGGTGGAAGCAGCAGCTACAGGAACTCAGTAAACTGCCTGCGTTTGCTCGTGTTGTGTCGGCTGGCAACTTGCTTAGCCACGTAGGCCACACCATACTGGGAATGAACACTGTTCAGCTCTATATGAAGGTTCCGGGGAGCCGAATAGCAGGTTAGTTCAACCAAATGTATCATGTCTAATTATTCCTTAGGCCAAGGTGGATGTGTGAATTTTCGTCAATTTATTTATTTATTTATTTTTTTTTATTTTCTTTTGACTACCCATAGGTCACCAGGAGCACAACAATTTCTGCGCAGTCAACATTAACATCGGGCCCGGAGACTGTGAATGGTTTGCTGTACCAGAGGCCTACTGGGGTGTGATGAGCAACTTCTGTGAAAAGTAAGACCCCATTCGGAACTGCTGTTTGTTGCCATGTAACAATGGGTGAACACTTTTTTTTTTTTTGCCCTTGTCACTCATTCAAACCCTCAGGAACAATATCAACTTTCTCATGGGTTCGTGGTGGCCGAATTTGGAGGACCTGTATGAGGCTGATGTGCCCGTGTACCGCTTCATTCAACGCCCAGGTGACCTGGTGTGGCTCAACACTGGCACCGTCCACTGGGTGCAGGCCATTGGCTGGTGCAACAACATCGCCTGGAACGTTGGACCACTTACAGGTATGGCGCCACAACGGCACTCAACAGCTCTACCTTTTTGTGTTTGTGTTTCTTCTTAATTGGCCTCAATTTACTTATTACGTTTACATGCACACATCTATATTACCGGCACCATTGCAGGTGCAACTTTTATACAAAGGTGTGCAATACACATGTGCTACAGGAAACCCTCAGTGTATGTTCAATGCCTGCAGTTGCCAGAAAAGCTAAAAACAATCGTCCAAATAATTACTCGTATAGTCCAAACAATTACTGAGTGGGGGAAAAAAGTACTGTATTTTCACAACCATAGGGCGCACGGTATTAAAGGGCACGGTCATAGTTGCAGGTGCTATTTCTGTATTATTTTTTCATTTTCCAAACAGAAAAAATAAAAAAACTAATAAATTAAATAAAGACAAAACAAAAGGAGCAATATTCCTGTGTGTTATACAAAATATCACGTAACTTATTTCCGTTGAGCTATATACATATTGGGAACGTTCTCTTAACACCATATTCAGTCACTGTCAAAAATAAAATCCGATCTCAGGGGAGTAACAAAAACAACCCATTTCTCCCAGCAGGAAGTAAATTGTCTGCATCTATGATTGATGTATGCCGTTATCTTTTCCATTTTGTAAATGTCCATTTAAATATTTCCTGTAATGCTTTATGAATATCATTCCAAAAGTTTTTGTGGGACAGTCCCAGAAAATGTGGTAGTGATTTGCAGTGCAACTACCACAATTTCTCCAGCAAACTGGAGAGTTGTTTTCATAATGGGTGTTTTGAATTGGTGCAATGAAATATCTCACCAACCCTTTCCAACCAAATTCTCTCCAGTACAGTGAGCTGGTACATTTCCATTGATATCTCCATAACCTTGTCCATTCCTCTTCTGATATATGTTGCTCAGCTTCTGTTTCCCACTTATTTTTAATATAAGATGTAGAGTGTGATTTAAGATTAGATAGGCCCCTATATAAGTAGGATATAATGTTTCCCTATATGTTAGAATTGTACGTGTCCTTAAATACCGTAATTTCAGGACTACAGAGTGCACCTGATTATAAGCCGCACCCACTACATTTTTAGAGGAAACCAGATTTTGTACATGCACAAGCCGCACCTGTATATAAGCTGCATGTGCCCACATTAAAACATGTAAACATATTTACAAAGAAAAACGTACACAGAGAGGGTTTTCAAAGTTTTAATAATATAACTTAACAATAGTAATAATATAACTTTCTTCCCAAACGGTGCCTGTGACGCGACCGTAAAACGGTAGCAACACGCTAGCAACACAGTAGCAACACAGTATAACAGGTCTGGTAAAACAACATACTGGTAAAAATCACGGTAAGCCGTCTTCAACTTCCTCCTTTGAACTGAACCCATCGAAGTCATAGTCCTCAGTGTCGGAATGAAACAGTGTCAGATAGACGTCGTCACACGCTCCCTCAGCCTCTCCGTCGCTGGCACTCTCATCCTGAGACAAATCCACTCCTGATTTTGTGCCCTTCTCTCCGTCACGCAGCAGACCGGCTTTTCGGAACCCGTTGGTGATGGTGGATTTTTTTACGCTGCCCCACGCTATCAGGATCCACTGGTAGACTTGCGGCCAGTTTCAGTGAAACATTTCTTGCCGCTCGTCATCCAATTCTCCCATTCAACACGGAGCGCCACTTTAAATGCACGATTCACACTAATGTCAAGCGGCTGCAAATACTTCGTTGTGCCCCCAGGAATCACAGCTGGAATTGAGTTTGTCCTCTTCATGGCTGCCTTCACAGAATCTGTGATATGTGCCCTCATGCTGTCCAAAACGAGTAAAGCTTTTTTTCTATGAAAAAATCCTCCTGGTCGCTTGCCATAACACACGGTCAACCATTCTTTCATTAGGCTCTCTACCATCCACCCTTTTGTGTTAACTCTTTTTCGGAAATTTTTGGTTTGTAGTAATCCTCTTAAAAATTACCATCGGTGGAAGCTTCAGTCCAGATGCAGTGCAGCCCAAAACACAGGTGAAATGAGTTCTCTCATGTCCGGTTGTTTTCAGCGTGACACATGCTTCTCCTTTCTTGTTGACGGTCCTGGTAAGGGGCAGGTCGAATGTGAGAGGTACCTCATCCATATTTATGATGTCGTCTGGTCCAATTGAATTCTCTGCTATCTTTGTTTGAATGAATTTGTGAATATTTGCGACTTGTTCCTCATAGTCGAGAGGGAGTTGCTGACACAGAGTTGTTTGTGTCCGGACAGACAGACCTTTTCGTTTCATAAATCTAAAACACCACGACGGTCCTCCTTTGAAATCCGGAATTTTCTTTGCGGTGCCGATTGTTTTTGCTTTGAGTCTGATCTGCACAGTCGAAACACCTCGGCCATCTGCTCTCTGTGTGTTCACCCAGTCTTCTAGAATGTTTTCCAGTTCGGGCCACCTGCCTTTATTACCTCAGAAAGCTTTTTTCGTCTTTTTACATTGCTCCAGTTCTTCCCGCTGCCGTTTCCAGCGTCTCACCATCAATTCGTTTATGCCAAGTTTACGTGCAGCAGCTCCGTTTCCTTCTTTATCGGACAGCTCGATTGCTTTTAACTTAAAAACTGCGTCATATGCCTTTCTTTTTGCATTTTCCATGATGAGGGTATGTTCACGCTAATTTAATTTATGAACAAGACAAGAAGTTGCAGTCTTCCTCGACGCATATATTCCACCAGTCTTAATCTTATCTTTTCTACTCGAGCGCCGCTCGCGGCCGTTAGAAAAATTACATAAATTGGCCGCATCACTGAATGAGCCGCAGGGTTGAAAGTTTGGGGAAAAAAGTAGCGGCTTGTAGTCCGGAAATTACGGTAAATCTAATAAATCCACCCTCACATATCTCATCTCTTTCAGTTTTATATCAACAAAATGTCGTAACTGTAATTATCGGTAGAAATCTTGTTTTCCAAGGTTGTAGTTTTGTCTAAGTGTTTCGAAACTCAAAAGTTTACTTTCCTTTATTATGCCACATAGAGCTGTTATCCACTTTGTTGTCCAATTCTCGAATCGAATGTCAAAGTTATGGGGCATGAAATCTGAATCTTATGCACACCATTTCAGAATCATAATCTCTCGGTCCAGATTATGTTTTCTTAGTGTCTTTCTCCACATTCTTAAAGTCAGTTTGACCCATGGATTATCTATAGAATCTATGTAGTTCTGAATATGATTATCTGCTAAAACCGCTTGTATAGGGATTGAAAACAATCTCTCCTCCATCCTCTTCCACTGTGCATCATATGATGGGTCACACCAATATATCATTGTATTTATTTGAGATGCAAGATAATAATCCCTAAGAGATGGTAGCGCCCCCTCCCCCCTCTCTTTAGATAGTTTTGAGACGAACCCTCGGTTTCTTATTTTGCCATCATACCTCAATAACAGTCTGTCCCATTCATTAAATTGGTTTTGGCTCACTTCTATGGGTAGAGTTTGAAAAATGTACAGAAACCTTAGTAGTACATTCAATTTGATTGATTCAATTCTTAAAGTGTAAAGTAGGGTATAAGACCCCATCTTCCTATATCCTCCTTATTTCTTTTTTGGAGAGGCAGATAATTAACATCTGAAAATTTAGTTAGATCTTTTGGCAGAAAAAGGCCCAGATATTTTAAGGATTTTGTTTGCCATTCTCGGGGATAGATGATTTTAATATTTGCTGGAGGGTCATAATCATACGTTAATATTTGGGTTTTATGTATATTAATTTTATATCCAGACAATAAGTCAAATAAATCAAATGATTGCATAATCTTATGTAAAGAATGGGCCGGATGTCCCAGATAAAGCAAAATATCATCGGCATAGCAGGCCAATTTATGTTCTGTCCCTTGGATGATAATACCTCTAATTTCGTCGTTCTCCCGAATATGTTCGGCTAACGGTTCTAAATAAAGTGCAAAAAGTAGTGGTGACCATGCACAGCCCTGCCTTGAGCCCCTCTCCAGGGTGAAACTGTTTGATAAATATCCATTGACTTTGATCCTGGCTGTGGGGCCATCATACAACGCCTGTATAGTTCTTATTATACCATCACAGAAACTTAATTTTTTCAGAACTTTATAAAGAAAAGACCAGTCCACCGAATCAAATGCTTTCTCGGCATCTACACTAATCTCCAAAGCCTCAGTTCTTTTCTTTTGTATATGATGCATGACATGTAGTGTCCTTCGTATATTATCCTGTATTCGCCGTCAATGTACAAATCCTGTCTGGTCGTTATGTATCAGCATAGGCAGAAACCTTTCTAAACGTCTAGCCATTATTGAAGTAAATAATCTGTAGTCTATATTAAGAACTGAGATTGGCCTATATGACCCACATTCCATTTTATCTTTTCCTTCTTTTGGTATAGCTGAGATTATCGCCTCTTTCCAACTGAGTGGTGTTTGTGCCCTCTTCAAGGTCCAGTTCAGTGTGCGAAGCAGGATGGGAATCAATTCATTCCTAAACTCCTTATACCAGTCTGTTACATAGCCATCTGGCCCTGGGGATTTTACCGATGCTAATCGCAGTTTTCAACTGTTCTTCCGTTATATCATTCATCATGACCTTATTCTGTTCATCAGTCAAAGTAGGTAACCTTAGGGAATCAAGAAATGCATCGATTTGTGTTTCACTACCGCCTGGAGCTCTAGAATATAAAGTTTTGTAAAAATTTTCAAAGGCAGCCAATATTTCGTTTAATTTAATTTTTAGCTGTTTTGTCTTTGGGTCCCTAATTTTATGAAAAATATTTTCTGTTCTCTTTTTCCTCAATTTCCATGCTAATATTTTCATTGATTTAGATCCGCTATCATAATATTGTTTTAGAAACATCAATTTTTTCCTTTATTCTTGGGTGGACAAATGATCAATTTTATTCTTTATCACTTTAATTTCCTGTAGAACGTTCTGCGTTGGGTTCGCTTTATGTTGTGATTCCAATTCTTGCAATTTATTTTGTAATTCTCCAAGTGTTTCATTTCTCAGTCTTTTCTTCTATGAGGATATTGCTATAAATTTGCCCCTTATAACAGCCTTCAAAGCATCCCACAAAATAGGGGGTTCAACCTCTCCATTATCATTAAGCTCCAGATAAAGATTTATTTCTTCCTTAATTTTGGTATTAAAATAAGGATCATTAAGTAAACCAACATTCATCTTCCATAAATTATTTCTGGGTCTGAGATGCAGGTCAACAAATAAATATACAGGTGCATGATCACTTAACTCCATTGTCCCAATATCACGTGATTATTTTATCTTTATCCTTTTCGAACATAATAAAATAATCAATTCTTGTATATAGATCATGGGGGGCAGAAAAATAAGTATAACCCCGTTTACTAGGAAAACAACCCCTCCAAATATCAATAAGACCTGCCTCCTCAAAAAGTTGATGTACCTTATTGTGCAAGGCCTTGTTGTCGTATAGTTTATCTGAGGAAATATCCAACCTAGGTTGTAAGTGTATATTGAGATCTCCGCCCCAAATCAAAAGGCCTTCCGTTTTGGTCACCATAATATCGGTAATTTAAAAAAGAAAAAAGTCATAATTACTGCCAGGAGGTGCATATACATTTAGGAAAGTACTTGGGCTTCCATCTATACAACCTGTACCCAGAATAAATCTCCCCTTCTTATCCCGCATTTCATACAGTTTTTCAAAATTCAATTTACTTGATATAAGGATAGCAACCCATCTCCTATGTTCCAATTTATAGGAGGAAAGAAATAACTGATTGAATGTTCATCATCTTTTAAATGGGTCTCCTGTAAATGGGCCTTTTCTTTCTTCATTTTAGTCAAAATCTTGCTTCGTTTAACTGGGTTCAATAGCCCATTAACATTATATGAAATAAATTTTTTCCTGTCACCAATCATTTTCTCTCTCTAATTTTGTGACAATGAATTTGCCGATAAAACACGAGAGCCACTCCCTGAACGCACAAACAGAACAGGGAAAAAATAATAACTAAATAAATAAAATAAAGGGAAGAAAAAAGGGAAATAAAAGAGAAGAAAATAAATAAATGAACAAAAATTAAATGTGATGATCCCAAGGCTGGGGTCCATAACAAATGACCCTGCACGAAACTCGATTGAACCGTTAGCTGTGGGAGAGGACCTCTCCTAATTACTATACGAGAGCTCTCTCGACAGCTTAAGCAAGTTAAGTGAAAATAAAGCATGTAAATCATACAGCCCTCCCATGAGTTTCATCACACTTACGTGGGGATATTTAGATGAACACAAGCCGGGCACCGTCATTTTAAAAAAATAGTAAACAACATTTAAAGCTCTCCTCGGGGGAGCTGGGGTTACCTCCTGAAGCCCAGGCTGTGCGGGATAGCAACTCGACCAGGTTCTCCTTCGACTTGACCACGTTGACCGGCAGTCCTCTCTCCTTCATATCTGCTGTCGCCTCCGCCGCAGATTGATACAATTGGGTCCCTTCTTCATAGAATACTCGGAGCCTCGCGGGGAACGGTGTCTGGAAACGGATCTTCCTCTGCTTCAAATCCTGCTTCGTTTCTATGTATTCTTTGCGTTTTTCGAGGATTGCCGATGAATAATCGTGGTCAAAATAAATTGACCGTCTTTTCCAACACACCTTCTTTTTCATCCAAGCTTTGTGTAAGGTCTCCTCCTTGGACTTGTACCGAAGAAATTTAACTACTATTGATCGCGGCTTGTCATCGTCAGTAGCCGGGGCCCGAGGAACAAGTGCACGATGCGCATTTTCAATGTCCAGCGCCGCCGTCTGGGGAATCTCCAAAGTTTCACGAAGGATCTTTTCCACATATTCGGTCATCGACGGTCCCTCATCTCTCTCGGGGACATTATAAATTCAGAGGTTTTCTCTTCTGGACCTCACTTCTTGATCAAGCAATTTGTTTTCGCGTTGGCAAATCACTTTTAGTATCTTGCTAAGAATTGATTCCACCATCTGAGCACGATCTTCCACTGCTCCAACTCTACCTTCCGCTTCCAACATTCTGTGGTTAACATCAGCCAGCTCGCCTTTATCGTCATCCAACTGTCGCTTCATATCCTTGCGAAAGTCGCGTATCTCCTCGAGAACTTTCAGGCCAACCTCATCGGTTAGCATTAGCTTTATCCTCCGACGTTGGAGAGTTGATATTTTCATTCACGGCGGTTGCAGTTCCTTCTGCGGTGTCCTTCTTGCTTCCATCCTTTCTCCACATATTCGCCCCTCTTTCTTAATACATTTCGATCGGCTGTGTTTCGTTCCTGATTGTTTAGGGGGGCGAAATTTGTTATTATTCAAGGGAGCTCTCACACTAAGCGGCCTTTCGTGCTGATGACGTCACCGGAATAATCTATTTCTGTATTTAACACATGCATAAGGCACATCGTATTATGGGGCGTAGGCATGTCAAAACATACCTTTGCATAGCATGCGTGTGAAAACACAAGCTAAAATTTTTTTAAAAGGCTAGCAGCGGGATGAAACTGGGTTTGGTAGTACATTGTACTCAGGAGACCTCATCTTGTGCGAAATATACAGAACTGCTGGGCAAATTCTCTATGAGAATAATATTTCCTTTATTAGTCCCACAATGGGGAAATTTGCTGTGTTAAAGTAGCATGGATATAGATCGTACAGAGGCGGCGGCGTGATGCCGCCGTGAATGTATAACATCAGCAGCAGACATTCAGAAAAAGCAAATCTATGCGAATATACACAGTATGTACGTATATACACCGATCTTCATGTATATACACACATCCCACAACATATACAAGTGTAAGGAAACACTCCTAATCTCTGTCCATGGTACAGAGGGGACATAAATAAAAATACTGCAATGATAAAAGTAATGCAATGATAAGAATACTGCAATGGTAAACAAAATACAGCATTGGTCAATATAAGTACACCATTGGATGAAAGTACAGTAGTAAGGTGTATTGCACCCTAGGACTGCACAATTGCGCTAATGCTCGCCTGTTTGTAGACTTGATACAATGTTCTGGTTAAACAGTCTGACAGCAGCCGGCAGGAAGGAGCGGCGAAATCTTTCCTTCGCACAGCAAGGGTGGAACAGTCACTGAAGGAGCTGTGGAGTGCTCTAAGAATGTTTTTGAGGGGGTGGGCTGGGTTGTCCAGCATTGATGACAGTTTTGCCGTCATCATCCTGCCGCCCCACTGAGTCCACAGAGTCTAGGGAGCAGGCCAGGACAGAGCTAGCCCTCCTCACCAGTTTGTCCAGCTTCTCTTGGTCCCGGTCCGAGATACTGCTTGCCCAGGAGACCACTCCATAGAAAATGACTGATGCAACCACCGAGTCATAGAAGTTCCTGAGGAGTGTCCTCTGAACGCCAAAGGACCTCAGCCTCTTGAGTAGGAAGAGTCTGCTCTGACCCTTCACATAGAGAGCGTCTGTGTTGTCGCTCCAGTCCAGTTTTTTGTTCAGATGAACACCCAGGTACTTGTAAGTTGAGACCCTCTCAACGTCTGTTCCCTGGACAGTCACTGGTGCAGGTGGAGCGTGCCGACGCCTGCAGTTAATCCACCACCAGCTCTTTGGATTTTCCAGCGTTGATTTGGAGGCGGTTCTGTAGTCACCATTCCACAAATCCTTGAGTAAGTTCTCTGTACACCCGATCGTCTCCGTCAGTGATGAGGCTGACAAATTGCAGAGTCATCAGAGAACTTCTGCAGGTGACAGGTAGGGGTATTGTATTTGTAGTCTCTTAACTGTGCGTGTCACAGCTGGCTCCCTGCGGACCAGAGGTTTATACACAAGCAGGAGAGCCACCAAGTTGTGATCAGCTTTGCCCAGCAGGGGGAGGGACAGTGATGTGTACGCCTCCTTGGTGTTGGCATAGAAAAGGTCCAATATTTTATTGTCTCTGGTGTGGCAGTTGACATACTGTGTGAATGAAGAGAGGAGAAAGGAGAAGCATGATTGAAGTCACCAGAGATGAGGAGCAGGGCGTTTGGGGGCTGTGTTTGTAGCCTGCTCACAGCTGCAGTCAGTACGTCACAGGCTGACTCACTGTTAGCGGAGGGAGGTACGTACACCGCCACCACGATCACATGACTGAACTCTTGCGGGATGTAGTACGGACGTATGCTAGCAGCTCAATGTCCTGACTGCAAAGTTGCTCCTTAATAGTGATGTGGCCAGGGTTACATCATCTATTATTAACAAACACAGCCAACCCTCCTTTCCTGTTGCTCCTTAATAGTGATGTGTCAGGTTTAAATGCCGCCGTGTTGGGAGAGCTTACTAAAGGTGGCCGAGGCCAGAAGGAACCAGGCAAGGTTGTTCATTTTACCGGCCGCGGCAGGGAGGGACAGAGAGTAAGCCGTTGACCTGCTCGCAGCTCCGTAGGACTCCCTGGCTTCCGGCCCCACTGCCTCCGCTTTTATTAGAGCTTGAAGCAGACTCATAACGAAACAGAGACTAGCTTATCATGGCTTACAACGAAAGCAAGGAAACAAACTTAACTCATAACGAAAGTTAGATTAGACAACAAAAACTTAACTCTAAAGCAAAAATGTAATTGTGTGCATGTGCAATCATTAATTTAATTAGTGTATAAAAGCATGATTAGAAATACACAAACCGATAATGTAAGGTTACTTGAGGTTATTATGATTTTCAGCTTATCTTACAGATGTGCCCAGGGTTACACCATTTATCATTAACAAACACAGCCAGCCCTCCTTTCCTCTTACTGTTCTCCAGTGTCCTGTCCGCACATAGGATTTGGAAGCCGTTCAATTCCATGGCGGCGTCCGGCGTTAGCTCTGTTAGCCACGACTCTGTGAACATTTGCAAGCTAGCCTCCCGGAAGTTCCTCTTGTGCTGGGTTAGCGGCGTTAGCGCGTCAATTTTATCGGGAAGGGGTCTAACATTCCCCATAATAACGGACGGGAGGACGGAGTGGTATTGTCTCCTCCTTGCCTGGCGTTTAGCCCCCGCACGACATCCCCGTCTCTTCCTCCTCAGCTCGCGGGGAATATCGGGTAGGGCTGGGCGATATGACCTAAAATCAATATCACGATAAATTAAGCAATTTTACCTCGATAACAATAAATGCACGGTAAATTCCCCCTGAGCACCAAAATCAAAATAAATGCAGGAAATGCATATTAACTGCTTTTTTTTAATTGACCAACTGGTACACATTACTTTCAATGAAAAATAAAAGTACAAAAATCATTTGTATAAACATTCCAAATAGCTTGCTTTGCATGACTTGAACAATGTCACAAAGAACAGCAAAATATTTTCTGCAAATATATTGCGCCAAGGTGCTGTAATGCCATGTGCAAAGGCCTAGATTTGTGTGAAGGTCTCTTGCAAAGGAGCTAGTGTGGTCGGCAAATAAAATTTTAAATAAAATGGGAAAAAAGTCAATGCAAATAAACAAGTGTGCATCATCGGGAAAATGTGCCGTCTCGAGTACTCTGGTGCGCAGTCGCCACTTGTCGTTTATGTAATGCACAGTCAGGCTCAAGCAGGGATCCATGTTGCGACTCGACCACAAGTCGGATGCAAAATGCTTAACATGTCTACGCTCCCGTCCCGATGTTGTCCATATTGGGAAGTACGGTTTGCGACAAATATTTGCGTACCTCTTGTCGGCTACTTTTATGAGGCGTTTGAATCCTGTGCGCTCCACTGTAACTGGAGGAGCTAAATCGTTAGCTATGTGCTAGGCTATCACGTCCACCACTTAGACGTTCTCTCGTATGGTGTCGCCTCTGTTATGGGCTGTTGTCACTGGTCGAACATTTCTTCTCCCTTTGAACTTTCAGCACAGCATGGTTGTCTTGTGGGTGGTTAAAAATAAAAGGTTGGACGCGCTGTTTTGGGTGCTTACGGCGCACTTTGCAGGTTGTGTTCTTTTTCTCAAACATCGTCTTTATGGAACTCAAAACGTTTCCAAACGACAGATGTCAAATTTCTTTTCAGGACAAGCGCAACAGGAACAACTTCAACTAACGTTACTTCGTCTTCAGCCGTGTCAGCCCCTTCTTGATTTGAATCGCCAGCTACGACCGCGTCGTGTGTTTTCTTTTTTTTGTTCAGCTGGGTAGAGTCACGTGACTACAGCCGCTGTAGCCGTCTTAAAGGGACATGAACATAGCCGCAGACAGAAAACACTTCCTTTTTTTTTAAACACCGAATTTACCGACATGGGCAAAATGTCGGTCATTGTATTAAATTTCGGTAACGGTAAATTTTCGGTTTATCGCCCAGCCCTAATATCAGGTCTCGCTACGGGAGCCGGCGCAGGGTTAGCACGGAGTACTGACAGCTTATCGCTTGTGTACACGATCGATCCGTAGCTCCGAATCACGTCTCCAGACACGGTCATGTAAAAAACAGCCACCAGCAGCAGCAAGTTGGATGTCCATTGCTGCGATGAGGTAGAATAAATACAACAAAAGCGGAAGTAAAACTCAATAGATACCCTCTCTTCAATGTCAGTCAGTCACACACTCAAACAGCAGTACAAGCAGACACACAAGCTTCAAGCTTGACGGTGCAGGCAAGTCACTTTCTCAACAGACAATGTACAGTCACGGTGTTAGATCAAAACCCAAACTATAACCCAGCATAAAGTGAACAGCATACCAGCAAAAAATGAAACAAAACTGGGAACAAAGAAAAATAATTAACCCAATCTTTTATGTCATTCATATTCCAAGTGCTGCAATGCATCCGTCAGCCTCAGCCAATCAGATGGCTAGTTAAAGAGACATAGTGAGGTTTTTTTGACAGTCTGTAGTCATGTCATGTCATGATCCACACCGCTTATCCTGTACAGGGTCGCGGGAGGGTGCTGGAGCCTATCCCAGCTGACTATGGGCGAAAGGCGCACTACACCCTGAACTGGTCGCCAGCCAGTCACCGGGCAGACAGACAGTCTGTAGTGTAAGGGTTAATCTAACCTGTGATGTTTCTTGCTTGCTCTAACAGCAATGATTTGACAGACTATGACATAGTGGACAGCGGCCCCTTCATCCAGCTTTTTCCCGCGCCAAATGCGTAACTTGTCTGCCAAACGCAGCCTCAGGGGGGATTGTGCATTTCTGTTGCCGGTCCTTCCGTATGGAATGACCTCCTGTTAAATGTTAGGCAAGCCCCCTCTCTTACCACTTTTAAAACCCGTTGCAAGATACATTTTTATTCTTTAGCTTTCGACTCAACATGACACTTTTGCTGTTCTTCTATTTTATGTGTTTGTGTTAGAGCTGGGCAATATGACCTCAAATCAATATCGCGATAAATTGAGCAATTTTGCCTAGATAACGATAAATGCACGATAAATTCCCCGCGTGGACCAAAATCAAAATAAATGCAGGAAATGCATATTAACTGCTTTTTTAATTGACCAACTGGTACGCATTACTTTCAATGAAGAATCAAAGTACAAAAATCATTTGTATAAACATTCCAAATAGATTGCTTTGCATGACTTGAACAATGCCACAAGGAACAGGAGAAAAAGGGTACCTCTCGTAAAATCTTTTTCTGCAAATAGATTGCGCCAAGATGCTGTAATGCCATGTGCAAAGACCTAGATTTATGTAAAGGTCTCTTGTAAACTATATAAATAATGCCATGTGCAAAGGAGCTAGTCGCCTATAAACAAAATGCTAAATAAAATGACAAAATGTCAATGAAATGCCAATGCCAAATAAACAAGTGTGCATGATCAGGATAATGTGCCATCTCGAGTACCGTATTTTTACAGCCAAAAGACGCGCCGTATCAAAGGGCGCAGTACCAGTTGAGGGTGCTATTTCTGTATTTGATACATAGATAGAACGCACCGTATCATTGGGCGCAAACGCAACCGAGCAGTCGCACTAGCTGCTCAGTCGCGCTAGCGTGTTTTTAAAATGGCAG
>NC_142393.1:32669059-32671559 GCF_059441095.1 Idiotropiscis lumnitzeri | reverse complement strand
TATGTATACATATGTATACGTGTATATATATATGTATACATATGTATACGTGTATATATATATGTATACATATGTATACGTGTATATATATATGTATACATATGTATACGTGTATATATATATGTATACATATGTATACGTGTATATACGTATACATATGTATACATATGTATACGTGTATATACGTATACATATGTATACGTATGTATACGTATACATATGTATACGTATGTATACGTATATATATATGTATACGTGTATATATATGTATGTATATATATATGTATATATATGTATACGTGTATATATATGTATGTATGTATATATATATATGTATGTATATATATATATGTATATATATATGTATATATATGTATGTATATATATGTATGTATATATATATATATATATATATATATATATATGTATGTATATATATATATATATATATATATATATATATATGTATGTATATATATATATATATATGTATATATATATATATGTATGTATATGTATGTGTATATATATATATATATGTATATATATATATATGTATGTATATGTATGTGTATATATATATATATATGTATGTATATGTATGTGTATATATATATATATATGTATGTATATGTATGTGTATATATATATATGTATATATGTATATGTATGTGTTAGAATAATATTTGGAGGTTATTATACATTTGCCATGACGCAATACATGGTGCACATATCATGTTGAAAAGAAGGGCGGTGGCACTTCTTCAGAAGTGAGTCTGAAGCAAGCAACATCGTGCTAGGTCCTGATAAGAGATGCTGACGTCAAAGTCAGCTGCGACCCACGACGACACACCAATGATGAACCGGACCAAACCAGCTTTTGAGAAGACGAACTGTACCACCCTTGAGTGTAATCTGATTCCCCGATGTTATAAAAGGGAATGTGTGAAAAGCATCGAGGAACAGAAGGAAGATGAAGTTGCCAAATAAACTTTGTTAACCTTTCTGTCTCCACTTGAGCTGTCTGTCTCTCCTTTTAGCTTTCGAACACGATATGTCAAATTGGCGAACCTGACATAAAATTGGTCCTTCAGAGCCGTGGACCCAACATACTGGAGGCGTCCAGGAGCGAAGCCGACGACCGAGGACAATCGTGGCCACGACAAGATGAGGATTCTTTCTTTTTTTGGACCTGGTCCTCGACTTTGCTACTGGATGCTGAAAGTTGAAGGGAGGCTGCGGAGAGAGACGTTCAGCTCATCTTGGGTGAGTGTGTGAAGTCCGAATGTGATGAATGAGTGTGATAAATGTGGGCATTTGAAGGGGTACGTAGTTAAATTCTGCGTTAACAGGAGGGCGGACTCCTCTGCAAGTAAGTAGTTAAATTCCGTGGGGATATTGTGGGGACTAGACAGAGTAAGTCTTTAAAACTGTGTAAAACCGTAAGAATACTAGTCAATGTTACGTGAAGAGACAGAGATAGTCTATAACACTGATAGGGGATAACAGGGGTATATCCTCCACGCGCGTTTGAAAGGGGAAAAAAAGAGAAATAAGGGGAAAAAAAGACGAGGGAAAAAAAAAATAAATAAAAAGGGAAAAATAGTGTGAATGAATAAGTGTGTATGGAGGCTTGCAACCTCATTTTGGAACAGGAAATTTAACCGACAACTGTCTGGGAAGCAGAAGCTTGGGAATTACCTAAAACAAAGTAATTGTCAGCCTGTTCAGGGATTGGAGAACAGTTTAGGAAAACATGGGGAAATCAAACAGTAAAAAAGCTAGCAAAAAGGATCCGAAACAACAATTGACGTGTAAGGACTAGAAATTTATAGAAAGCCAATGTCCGGAAAAAGTAAAACATTTAAACTCATGGATAACAAAATATGAATTCACTGGTCAGCTTAGTACACAAAAATACTTACAAAATAAAACGAAGAGAAGAGAGAGAAAAAAAAAAAAAAAAAAAAAGAGGTGGAGAAGCAGCTACCAAGCCATTCATAGGTGTGGCTGTGTGTGCGCTGATAGATAACGTTCTGCGAGGCAACATCATTGCAGACATACAACAACAAAGTCTTATGCAAGAGAAAATCTATGGCTAGAAAAAGGAGCTACTTTGACTAATGGCATATATGTCAGTTCAGAGGAAAAAAAAAAAAAAAAAAAAACAATTCTTCCAAAAAATATTTTTCGCAATATTGACACATGTTGACACACATGTCAAACAGGAGGGATGGTATGGTAAGACAAACCAAACCAATTTTATACAACATATGGGTTTTAATTTTTTCTCAAAAGATTTTTTGAAGAGCCTGTATGATCTGTGCTCGACACAATTGTCAGGGAAACATAAGCCCAAAACGAGGACAGTTTCCCCAAGCAACATACACCTTGTGCATTGTAAAAAGTCATCTCAACCCTACCCTATTAGGGGTCTCTCGGTTGACATGATTTTCGCGTGGATAAAAAATTTGAGATTTTGTGTTGTGTAGTTTTGGTT
>NC_142393.1:32656559-32661559 GCF_059441095.1 Idiotropiscis lumnitzeri | reverse complement strand
AGGTAACTGTAATTAGTAACTGGAATGAAATGCACAGATGGTAATGACACAAAGAAAAAAGATTGGTGTTAAGAAATCATAATTGAATGAAGCTTTTGAGAGCATGAGAAAACTTTGCAAGAGCATAGGTGGTTCCTGACTTTGTAGTTTGTGATTTGATACCTTGATTGTTTGAGTGGCTTTGGTAAGGCTACAGTGAATTTGGAAAATTAAAGGAAAAAAAATAAGAGTGAGAAAGATTTTACAGAAGGCAATGAGTATAGGTGTAATCGTAAAATCATGAGTGTGCTCTAACAAAGAGTTAACAGCTCTTTGAAGTTAGATGCTCGTTCCCAAGTAGGGGGAGGAAGTCAGAGAAAGAGGATGAAGTGATTGAAAAAGCGGAAGAAAAGACGGAATGTCTGAGAGGCATTCATCCACAGTTGCCAGACTCGCAACAGTATGTGTTTGAGCCGCCGCCCGATCCGACGGCGCCATTAATGGGGGGGGAGCAGAATGGTTTGAGATGCAAAAGATAACGATTCGCAGATGACACCAGCGACCATACAATTGATCGAACAGGCTGTGAATAATGAGAGAGAGGGTGCAAGGAGAACAGCAGGGGAGTGTGGAGACGCCCGTGCTGGCCCCGGGGGGGGGGGAAGCACCAGCAGGAACATGTAAACATTTCAGACACAAGAGGAAAAACAGGCATCAATGGCAGTCGTTAACTGATTGAAAAGGAAGATATGCCTTTTGGTGCTCTCGAAAGAAGGTCACAGTCTTTTTGTTTCAGAGGTGTGTCTCGGCACCCCCCTCGATGTTGCTGACGATCTAATCTTCAGGCATCTGCCTCTACTTGAGGTGTTCTCATGTGGTCGAGCATGGGTCGCACGGTGGAGCAGTTTTTTTACAGTGCTAGTGTAGTATGGTACGGGATAAAATATATGTATTCAACCTAACAATAAATACAAATTAGCAGGGAATTAGAACACAAGTTAAACACTGAAACATGCAGGGGATGCCTGAGGAACAGCAGGGCGGCGACAATCTTATTAAAATTTAAATTTTAAGCAAAAGGATTATGGTTTTGGGATAAGTTTTAAGTGAAGTATTCTATGAACATGTTGAAAGAAAATCTTTGGAAAGGGGAATATCTAGCCATTGGAGATTGGTTTACCAAATTTAAAGTTGGACTAAATAGTTTTGTAGATGATTTATTAACTGATGTGTATTAAATGTGACAAAGGTGGAAGACAGATGTTTTTGTTTGACTGTACGACGCGAACGCTGACATGACAATTTTAGAGGATATGACATCATTCCATAAATACCAGACTGCTAACATTCGCATCTATGAGCTGTTTGATGTCACAGGTGCAGTTTCGTCAGCTGCGTCCAGGAGAGGAGAAACAACTTCACGGGGAGTGAATGGGAAAATCCAGAGACCCACAGTTGTAAATTTTGGCATACGCTGGCTAAATTAAGGCAAAATTATGGATCTGCCAGCACAAATCTCAGTGAAATCAAGGCGGACGCGCCAAGGGAGGGGTCTCTGTGTGGAATTGGAAAGTATCGTTTGGTGAATGACAGTGTGAAAGAAAAGTGTTTGTATGCATATGTGGTTTGAGTGAATGTTGTAGGGACGGGCCTCAGGACAGAAAATTGTTTGAGGTCACCGGCAAGCCCTTACAGTACTTAGGATGCGATGGGTGGACAGGCCTGATCAACCTGAATCCCTATTGCACTCCCGAGTATTGATTTTGAAATTGTTTTTGGAGATAGATTGGAGTAATTAAATTCAAGCATCAAGTGAATGATTGATTGACGTTATTACACAAAATTTATGCAAAACTGAAAGTTTTGGAAGGAAGATAATTTACCCCTTCTCATTCTCACTGGCAAGTGCCACTCGTCCAGTTCTGTCCACAGGTTTGAGGTGACATGTGACCAGTGTGACCAGAAGGCCAGAGACTGCTTCAAATAGCGCCTCACCACTACCATCCCAGAGGTTCTCCTCAACAAGGAGGGAGATATAAGACATATTCACATTGGATGCGCGACTAGATAACACACACCCAGTCCAGGATAGGGCAAAATTTTCTTGGATTGTTCAGACTTTTCCATATAATACAGCACCACAGCAGTGATACTTGAAGTTAATGTCGAATTAGTGGCACTGTTTTTATGGAAAATTACTCACTTAACGCAAGGGTAAGTTGTTGTAGAGGAGATATTTCAGACAAAAATGACCCTGAAGTGGTCACAAGCACGTGTCTCATGTTGGATGTATGTAATTTTATTCTGATATTTTCCATTGTAACATATTTCATTGTATTTAGGACTAAGACATTGTAAAACACTGTTTGGAAGAACTTATAGAATACCTCAAATTTATGAACAAATGGGAAATAGATGTTGAAGCAACTTTAGTTGACCATATGTGAAAAATGTTAGGAAAACAAAAGACAGGCGCAAATTTAGAGTGACATAGCTCTTTCCGTCTCCCAGCAGGGGCAGTAATCTAGTAAAGCCAGGATACTGGGTGCTTGTAAGAAGTTTGAAGATAAGACATTTGTAATTACCCAAGGGGGAAGGAGGGGTTAGTAACAGCTCTCACAGCTGTAAAGATAGCAGAAAGGTCAACATTGGTTTATTCGACATGTTGTAAAGAGGTCACTCGTTGTAAAGAGGTCACGTTGGTTGAAATCTCCTACAAAGGAGACACCAGACTAAGAGGTTTATACAGAGTTACAGGCGGGACAAAATTTATTTCAGAGGAACTATCCTCACTTGAGGCCGAGGCCAGATCTGCTGACCAGCATGATGGTCACCAGCTAAATGGGGACACCTCAGGTGAGATTGGCTGTGCCGTGCATCAGATATTTCTGGCCCGTTGGGGTCGATGTTGCTGTGTCTTTCAGGTGGGGAAAAGGGAGACAGGCCTGGTCTATGTGGCCAGGGCGAGACATGAATGGAGTGAGACTTCCGGCAGTGACCCATCCAAGAATGTCGACATTACACAGCTGTTCCAGTTGGCCGTCCACAAGGGCGTGCACCTTCCAGTGGCAGACATCAGGCGAAATAGTCCATGAATGAAATAATGCTAATCGGCCTAAGTAGAACACATTTTGTACCTAATTTTGCACGACATCAGAAAAGGAATATATGGGATTGGATTAAGGAGCGTGACTAAAATTGTTGTACTTGCAGGTTTAGAAGGCCAAGAGAGATAAGAAAAAAGGAGGCAGCTGCTCCTTCCACTTCTGCTGCTTCTGGGCAAGGTTCGGGTGACGCAGCGCCACAGCAGACTGGCTGCTGTCCATAGCAGGCCAGTCAACGAGGTTGGGATTGCAGTAACAGAGGTACGGGTGGTTACTGACGGGGGTTGTGAGTGGGGTGTGCACTTGCTGCGGGGTGTGGGGTCACTGGGTGATGAGCTGTCCATGCCGAGCCACTTTCTGGAATGTGCCATCCTCCGGTGCCATATCTGTCACAAAGAGCTCCACCAGCGCAGGGGGCGCCACCGTTACCCACTCCCAACGCACTTGACACAAACCCGCTCGTACCCCATTCCATGACAGGGGGCAGCGGAGCTTCAGCATTCGAGGACTAGCAGGTCCTAGCAGTCCGGGGACGGTGGATGGACAAGTTTTCGATGGTGCTGGATATTGGGGCGAGCTATGAGCTCCTTCCGCAACCCCCACTGAGCCATGTGGACTCTCAAGAGTGCCTGAGTCACTGCCATTGACTGAACGAACACTGGAATTCGAGTGGCATTCCCGGATGGGACTGAACTTGACTGTGCACATCCGTTGGAGGGAGCATATGTCGTGCTCTCTTCCTTCCCAGTGGCTAAACTGAACTGAAACATTTGAGGGCAGCTCTGAAACCTGGTTCCCATCCTCCCGCGGTGGGTATTCCCTGTTCTTGCTCTGGTCTGAGTGGTTTAGCAACCGCCACCCTTTCAATTCACCAATTGACATATCACATTGTACATGTGATCACAAACATGATTTGGTTTATCAAAAATGCACTCATCCAAATTTAGTCATGAGTGCATCTTGCGTTAGAATTATATATTTGTTATGTCTACCTGCGTTGCCTCGCACGCGTGCCTTGTCCCTGAGCAGCGGAAATGGTATGAATTGTTTACTTTCGCCGAGCCACAAATCGCATTGAATATTGATGAGCGTCATCATACTAGAGGTCTAGACCCCATAGTTGTTGCACAATCGGGAGATCATATATCAGCACCGACTACAAATTCTTTGGTTTTGGGAACATTACTAAATTTCAAAATTTCCAGGGAAGGGTCGCTCGGAAATGGTAGTTCTGTGTGTGTCTCTGCTTGAGGTGTTGTGGACCCAGGGCCCGACTGAGTTGGGGCTCGGCTCCACAGCTCCGCGATGTTTTTACTGTCTCTACCCCCTCCCCCAGTTGACAGAATCAGTGTGGGCACAGCCTGTAGGTGGATTGAGCCAATCATGAGACAATAGGAGGTGAAGACTGCAGCGGTCTTGGAGCTGTCTATGTCTTGTAGAGCACCTTTTCTTCCCATAAAAAAAAAAAAATAAAATAAAAAATAGAGGTTTAATTCGGTATCTGCGTTATTATAGTTTTGGGATTTTTTATTTTAAGCATAAATGGTTACTGTTTCATTTGTGTTGCTTTGAAATTTGTCAATTAACAGTCAAAATTGGAGCGTTAGCTCGAGGCTTAATTTGTTATCTCGGAACACAGTTAGATGTTTGAACTCAGTGTACTCAGCATCACTGGAGTCGGACATCGCTCCGTACATCTACCTCCGGGTGCTTTCCCGGAGGTGGACTCGATCTCGCTGATAAGGACAGTTTAGAGTTCTGGCTAGAACCTGACACGCCATCCGATTGGGAACTACAGGACAAAAGTGGTACCATAACTCACAGTTGCGCCCGGCCCCAGTATTTGTGCCCGCCATGGTTGAGCTTAGAGGTTGACCGCCCGGACGGGCAGGTCAAGAGAGGGAATGTGTAGATGGC